>NC_046666.1:89218927-89223675 GCF_010883055.1 Belonocnema kinseyi | reverse complement strand
ACATGAACAAAAGCATGCATCTTAAGTCTTCCATTCTGCGACTGTACATCTCACGCCGTCAAGGGGGTCGCGGAATATTGAGTCTTGAATGTCTTCACAACAGGATTATACTGGGTACAGCCCATAGAGTCACAAATGGAAGAGACCCTCTTCTTAAAATGGTCAGGAATCACGAAGAAGTGGGCAAAGGAGCGTTTCTGTATAAAGCAGCGGAGGAGGCTGCTGAAGCGCTCGGACTTGACTTCAGTATTAGGGGTGAGCAAAATGCATTTCCACCTTAACATATCGTCGCCAAATTTTGAGTCAAGACATTCCCGATGATAACTGCAGGGCGTGTCATGCACACCTCGAGCATTTAGCTCACACACTATCTAGTTGTCCAACTCACGCGGGAACGACCTACATTCAAAGGCACAATGGGGCACTAAGAGTGCTTTATTACCATCGCTGTCACTCCTACGACATTAACCTTAATATCGCTCCTCAGAATGCTCCTAGGGTAATTGAGTCAAATGTCGAGAATGGGAAGTGCCGTATATACTGGAACTTTATATTCTCGACAATTGTTTCTGTTGCTCACTCGAGGCCTGACATGGTTCTTCTTGACTTCGAGAAGCGAACCATTTTCGTTGTCGAATTTTCGGCACCAGCCGACAAAAACATCATAACCAAGGAGAATGAAAAGAAAGAGAGGTATCGAGACCTTATAAGGGAGTTGCGACGATTGTACCCGGAATATTCCGTTAAATTGATCGTCCTTATCATCGGCGCTCTTGGAGGTGCCAAGCTTTTACTTGCTAATGGCCTAAAAAGCATCCCTGCGTGTCAAAAATATGCTAGAACACTTGCGGGGAAAATGCAGAAGGCGGTTGTCCTTGGGTCGCTCCGTGTTCTTACGGTGCACGAAGCTTTTGCTGGATCGTCTCATTGATTCCTTTACAGACTGTTACCACCTATCTCACGGTCGTGAGACGTGGTTGTGGCTGAAATTTTACCGCGATTTCGCTGGAAGCAGGTGCAATTTTCCAGATTAGCACCCGCTCCCGGCGAAATCCTGCGGTTGTCCTTATGACAAATTTTTAATTATACATACAAACACACACACACATTATTAATGATAATATTATAATTATGTTACATTTTTTCTATAAAAAGTTCAACTGCTTTGTTAAAATGTATTTTTTTTTCTTTGAAGGTTCATCTGTTCCGTTCAAAATATATTTTTGAAACTGAAAATTTTACAAATTGAACTATTTGGTTGAAGTGCAACTCTTTGATTGAAAACTTATATTTTTCGCTTAAAAAAATCAATGTATTTTGTTTAAAATTTGTCTGTTTTGTAGATCATTAATTTTCTTGATCGAAAATTCATCTTATTGTTTGACAATTCAACAACTTTGTTGATAATTCATTTTCCCTTTAAAAAATTATTTATCTTTATCTGAAAATGTAACTATTATATGATTGATTGAAAATTAATCGCATATATTGGTTAAGTTGAAAAATCTTTTTTTTTTTTAAACATTAATTTTCTTGGTCGAAAATTCACACCTTCCCTTGGAAATTTAACAACGATTTTAAGGCAATTTTTTTATTTTGCATTTTTTTAATGTTAGGAAAAAATCTAATTAACAAAATATATCAATTTTCAACCCAAAAGTTTACTTTTTAACAAAATAAATTAATTTTCTATCAAATAATTGGTGTTTCAACTAATACAATGTATAGGATAAAGTGTCAACTAAAAGTGGAATAGTTCAATTTCCACATAAAAGCGATTAATTTTTAATCAATCCTAGAATAGTTACATTTTCAGATAAAGAAAAATAATTTTTAACAGAAAAAATGAATTTTTAACAAAGTCGTCAAACTGTAAATCAATAAGATGAATTTTTGATCAAGAAAATTAATGATCTACAAAAAAAGACAAATTTTAAACAAAATACATGAATTTTCAACGAAATTATTTAATTTTTAAGTCAAAAAGACGAATTATCTACAAAAAGTTGAATTTTTTAACCCAAAAATATGATTTTCCAACCAAAATTTTAGTTTTCGACCAAATAGTTTAACTTTCTATCAAATTGTTGACTTTTAGCGCCCAAAATATTCATTTTTTACAAAACAGTAAAGTTTTTAACAAAAAAGTTCATTTGAAGGCTAATAGTTAAATTTTCATCTATAATTATGAATCCTTAATAAGAAAAAATTAATTTTCTTACTAAGTAGTTCAACTTTAAGTGAATAATCGAATTTGCCACCCAAAAATTATGATTTTAATTTTTAAGAATATTGTTGCATTCACAACAAAACGACTTTGCAGCCAAAAAATATTTACAGTTGACATTTCAACCAAAAATTTTAATTTTTAACCAAAAAGAATAAATTTTCCATACAAAAAATTAATTTCTACAAAGAAAGACGAATTTTTAACAAAATACTTGGTTTTTTTGACCAAAAATGGTACAGATTAATTGTCAGTTTTAAACATGTATTTCTACAACACATAAAACATATTTACATCAGAATAGTTATTAAATAAAAAAATAACTAAATTTTAACAAAGTAGTTGAACTTTTGAGAGAAAAGAGGACTTTTTTTACAAAATAGTTACATTTTCAACAAAATAACTAAGTTTTCAACCAAATAATTGAGTTTTTATCCAAACGGAATTTTGACAATGTTGTGAATATTTGAATTTTAATAACTGATAAAATGATGACATGAATTATCAAACAATTGTCCAAATTTTTCTTTAGGTTGTGATATTGTTTAAACTAAAAACAAAAAGGTAAATATTTGTATTATAAATCTATCCATGTTACCTGTCCATAAATATTTAAATCAATAATTTAAAAGAAAAACACTTTAAAAAAATATGTGTATAATTTCTTCACAAATCACCTTGTCGTTTTCTCAAACAGATGTAGTAATTATTTATTTTGTAAAATATAACGAAAATTCTTTATAAAAATGTATAATTGTTTAGGAATTGGTTAAGTTTTAAATATTTATATCATCTAACTATTATTACTATGAAATAAGAATTAAAAAAATCTTAATTACACCGGTTAGGTGTAACTTAAAGTGTTTTTCTTTTAAATTATTGATGTAAATATGTATAGATAGGTAACACGGATAGATTTATAATACAAATATTTACCTTTTTGTTTTTAGTTTAAACAATATGACACACAAAAGAAAAACGTGGACAATTTTTCGATAATTCACGTTATCATTTTATCAGTTATTAAAATCCAAATATTCACAACATGGTCAAAATCTCGTTTGCATAAAAACTCAATTATTTGGATGAAAACTCAATTATTTTGTTGAAAATGTAACTTTTTTTTTTTAAATGCCCCCTTTCTATCAAAAGTTCAACTACTTTGTTAAAATTTACTTGTTTTTTTATTTAATAACTATTCTGATGAAAATATGTTTTATGTGTTGTAAAAATACATGTTTGAAAACTAAAATTTTGGTTGAAAAATCATATTTTTGAGTTCAAAATTCAGCTTTTTTTTGTTGAAATCTCAACTGTACATCTTCTTGGGTTTAAAAGTCGATTATTTCAGTAAGAGTTGAACTACTTTGCAACCAAAAATTATGGTTAAAAATGTAACTATTTGGTTGAAAATTTAACTCTTTGATTGAAAACTCATATTTTTCGTTTAAAGAATTCAACTTTTTGTAGATAATTCGTCTTCTTGACTTAAAAATTAAATAATTTCGTTGAAAATTCATGTATTTTGTTTAAAATTGATCTTTTTTTGTAGATCATTAATTTTCTTGGTCAAAAATTCATCTTATTGATTTACAGTTTAACAACTTTGTTAAAAATTCATTTTTTTTGTAAAAAATTATTTCTCTTTATCTGAAAATTTAACTATTCTAGGGTTGATTAAAAATTAATCGCTTTTATATGGATATCAAACTATTCCATTTTTGGTTGAAACTTTATCCTGTACATTGTATTAGTTAAAATACCAATTATTTGATAGAAAATTAATTTATTTTGTTAAAGTTCAAACTTTTGGGTTGAAAATTGATATATTTTGTTCATTAGATTTTTTCCTAACATTAAAAAAATGCAAAAGAAAAAAATTGCCTTAAAATCGTCCTGATTCTTTTTTTTCATTATTAAAATCTTTTCAAATACTCACTTAAAATTAATTTTTCAAAATAGAAAATCATTTTCAATTTTCTTAGCAATCACAACCATTTTTGTTATTCTTTCTAAATATTTTACAATTCTCAAAAGGCTATATATTTACCAATTCAAGGCTTTCTATTTTGAACCATTCTGTTCAAATTTTTATAGTTTTTAATAGTTGTTTATAATAAATTGTTTTAAATGAACGGTCAAATATTGCTAATAATTAACGAAATTTTTTTTTAATTAAAAAGTTGTTAATTGAATGGGTTAAAAATAAAATTTTTTTGGACTAAAATAATATTTGAAGTCATCATTAAAAATAATTTTAAAAACTAATATCTATTAATTCTTTAATTTTCAACGGATTCAGAATCATCTTGTAAAATCAATTACACAGGCCAACAATTCTCGTCATCCATTTCAGCCAGATCTTTAGGCTTGAGAGAAACCTTCGTGTTGATGTTTCTCCGGGTCGTAAAGCATCGCACTTCATCTATTGGATGCCTGCCCGCGGTTGGTCTTAGTGTTGCCTCTCTTTCTTTGTTGCCGGCTTGTTCTAGCTGTGGTAGAGTAGGCGTTCCGCTTACAT
>NC_046666.1:89204827-89218827 GCF_010883055.1 Belonocnema kinseyi | reverse complement strand
AGGACAACCGCCTTCTGCATTTTTCCCGCAAGTGTTCTAGCATATTGTTGACAGGCAGGGATGCTTTTTAGGCTATTAGCAAGTGAAAGCTTGGCACCTCCAGGAGCGCCGATGATAAGGACGATCAGTTTAACAGAATATTCCGGGTACAATCGTCCCTTATAAGGTCTCGATACCTCTCTTTCTTTTCATTCTCCTTGACTATGATGCTTTTGTCAGCTGGTGCCGAAAATTCGATAACAAACATGGTTCGCTTCTCGAAGTCAAGAAGAAGTATGTCAGGCCTCGAGTAGGCAACAGAAACAATTGTCGAGAATATAAAGTTCCAGTATATGCGGCACTTCCCATTATCGAAAATTGACTCAATTTCCCTAGGAGCATTTAGAGGAGCGATATTAAGGGGAATGCCGTAGGAGTGACAGAGATGGTAATAAAGTACTCTTAGTGCCGCATTGTGCCTTTGAATGTAGGTTATTCCCGCGTGTGTTGGACAACTAGATAGTATGTGAGCTAAATACTCGGGGTGTGCATGGCACGCCCTGCAGCTATCATCGGGAATGTCTTGGCTCAAAATGTGAGGATGGTATATTAAGATGGAAATGACACCGTCTTGGCATGCGAAAATGAAACTCTCTGTACCAGACTTCAATCCGGGCCATTTAAGGAAAGCAAACGTTAGCTCACAAGACATTGACTGATCCTTCACATTTCTGTGGAAGATACCGTGCATCCTCTTATCGAGGAGCTGTTCACGAAAGTTTTTCTCTTGTGCTTTCTTAATCCGGGCTTTCAGGAGTGAGTACTCGAGATAAATTAGTTTTGATGCATTTTGCTCACTCCTAATACTAAAGTCAAGTCCGACTGTTTCAGCAGCCTCCTCCGCTGCTTTGTATAGAAAAGTTCCTTTGCCCACTTCTTCGTGATTCCTGACCATTTTAAGAAGAGGGTCTCTTCCATTTTCAACTCTATGTGCTGTACCCAGAATAATCCTGTTGTGAAGACATTTAAGACTCAATATTCCGCGACCCCCTTGACGGCGTGAGATGTACTTGTTAAGTGTGTGATAACGGGTACGGAGTTCGCGCGCGATCTTTCGAACCTTGGCGGTAAAATTCCTGCCAGATGTGATGTAGTCAATCACACATTGAATGCGGGATGCATACTGTCTTGCCCAGCCTATCTTTATGGCAAGTTGATGCATTCGTCTTTTGGTCTTATGATCAGCCATTGGTTTTGTTTTACGATTCGCATCGACCAAAGCTCTCGCTGCATTATACACACAATAATTGATAGCCCAGAGGTCGGATTCACAGAAAAATGTCCACGAAGCTCGTCATCCATTTCAGTCAGATCTTTAGGCTTGAGAGAAACCTTGGTGTTGATGTTTCTCCGTGTCGTAAAGCATCGCTCTTCATCTATTGGATGCCTGCCCGCGGTTGGTCTTAGTGTCGCCTCTCTTTCTTTGTTGCCGGCTTGTTCCAGCTGTGGTAGAGTGGGCGTTCCGCTTACATAGCCCCTTTTACGGAGTAGTTCAGCATGATTTCGCAGACGTTGCTGCGAAAAGTGCGATGGCTCAGGGTGTGTCTCGCACCACAGAGCAAGCAGCCGTGCCATGTAACCCCGTTCACGGGCCACACTCGCATCGTAGCAGTCTAGTAAGTCGTGATTCAGTTGCTCCGTCCACCCAAAGGTCACGAGATCCCGCCGATCGATCGCATTGAATCCATTTAGCCAATAGTCAAGCTAACACCAATAGTCACCAACAAAGTTTTATAATTTTCGGATTCTATGCATGCCGAAACGTAAAGATCCGTTAAAACCCACGGATCGAAAATTTGGAAGATTATATTACACTCTCATGAATGAGAATGTAAAAAAGAGAGATACATTATGAATTTCAAGTTTTTCGGTTGAAGATTATGGAAAAGGAATCTCTAAAGAAGAGACTGCGAATTGCATACCCTCCACGTATAATCTTGAAAATAAAATAACTTGCAATTCCACATTTTTCGGATTCAAGAATACGTGGCATCTTTCTTCCATTTTTTTGTCGTAGAATCTGAGAAGAGAGGATAAGTTACGAAAACTCTCAACAGAAATTAAACGGATTAACCGATTTTATTCTTACTTTTTTTAATCGTCTCGTCGTTATCTAATGCATCTAATGCAGAATATTGAGATTAAATTCCTTAATATTTTAACGATTTGTTATTTCTCTCAAGCGGCTCTTATCTCTAACAAGGGGAAGGTTGAGTGAGGCAAGACAGGCACTAAATCAAATCCCGAGCTCGATCCTCGGTTTTTATGATGTTTAAAGTATCGTCGAAAAAATAACACTCTAATTTTATTCGGAAATGATCTGCCCTAAATTTCTTTCACCATGGATACACTCATGGCGGCCGTTTGCTACTTCTCAGGCGCACAAAATGCATCAAATTTTTAATTAATTGCAATGAAACAAGAACTAGGCCATTTCTTTAAAAATCCCTCTCTGAGGGTTTGTATTAAGATTATGTGGTTAAAATATGAGATCAAAATATTCATAATTGTGGAAAAAATCCTGTCATTTGTAAATGCATGGGCTGATTTTCCAGCCTGAGGAAGTACCTCAAGGCGCTTCCTCTGGCTTGAAAATTAGCCCATGTATTACTCTGACAAGCTTTTCTCCTACAATTCTGAATTGTATGATTTCATATTTTAATAACAGAATATAAATGCCTAAATACAGGACTGACCAGAGAGCTTTTTCCAAAAATGGCCTGGTTCTTGTTTTATTCCAATTAATTAAAAATTGATGCATTTTTTGCGCCTGGAAAATAGCAAACCACCACCATGTGTGTACTCATGGTGAATATTGTACTCGGGCCTCTGCCTGGCTATGAAACAGCAGGTGGTCTAGAGTGTTTTTTTCGACGATACTTAAAACGACGTAAACCCATGATCGAGCCCAAGATTTAGATTAAGTTCCTGTCATGCCTCACTCAACTTTCCTATTGATAGAGATTACAGTCGGTTTAAAGAAATAAAAAATGATCAAATATTAAGGAATTTAATTTTAATATTCTGCATTCGGTTCATTACATAACGACGAGACGATTAAAAAAAGATATAAGAAAATCGGTTAATCCGTTCAATTTCTGGATATACCTTTTTTCTCTTTTCTCCGATTGTACGACAAAAAATACTGAAAAAATGATGCTGCGTTCAAAATTCTAAACGGTTGAATCGGAAAAGTATGGAATTTCCATTTATTTTATTTCCATTTTCCTATTTATTTCATTCATTCATTTCATTCTTTTATTTTCATTTCATAATTTTAATTTCATGTTGACAATTTTCAATTGAAAACTGCAATCATAGGAAATGAGAATTTCCCTGTCTGTTTTCTTAAATGTTTATTTGTTTCAAATACAACTGCTTCCTTGCGTCACAATGAATGTGCTCTTGGTCAGTATCGGTTAAATTTATTGCTTTCAGGTTCATATCTTGTGGTTTAATTTCATTGCTTTTCATTCGAAAAATTCAAATATTAATCTCAGAAAACAGAGGAGCCTACTTTTTCAAGGTGGGGACCTAGCCATAGAATTATAAAATAAAATGGCACAATGTCTTTTTCATTTAAATAATTACTAGTGGACAATTTAAATATTTCTCATTACTTTTTACACAATTTTCAATTGTCGTAATTGGTATCCAATGTTACGTTTTGTTGAATAATTACATAATTTTGAAACATTTCTTTTAATGTTTAATAAATTTGTATTTCTTTGAACAATCTTCATTTGCTCAATCAGTTTTTTCATTAATTGAATAGTGTATTTTATGACTGTATAGTGTATACAAAGTATAGAAAACCCATCTTTTAATTGTTTAAGCAAATATAACTTCTTTAAATAATTACTTTTTGAGAAATACTTTCGATATCATATTTTCTGCGTTAAACATATTATTTAATGATTTTGAGGACTAGTAAATTCTGCTAAAATCTTAATGTTATCGTTTATACAATTAATCATTCTTTTTCCTTTAAATTTCCGTCAAATTAGGTATGGATAGTTTACATCAAGAAACCAATGACAAACAATTACATTTAAATCATAAAATACGATTGTTTTTTACATTTTCTGGGATTAAATAATTTGCATTTACTTAAACCATTGGAAATTGTTTTAAAAATCATGGAAAATTACATACTATTCCAATTTAACAATTTCCAATTGCAAAACATGGCTCAATTACATTAACAGAGAACTGTTACGTCCAAACTCTGCCGTCAAATTTCTTCCGTTAATACTCTGCACTGATTTGTTAAGGTATAGGTCCGTTACCTGTCGTTGAATGGTTGAAACCATTAGCCGCGAAATATAGGTCAGGTTTGAAAACTGATTCACTCGGTACACAGATTTTAGCTTGTAAATTAAACTTGAATGTTTATTATAATTCGTCGATATTTAATTGTTCATGGATGACATATTCTCTTGTTTGATCTTTAGAATAAACGACAATGATCATGCATTGCAGTTCGTGGTAGACGCGGCAGATTTGAAAAGCCTGATATTGAGAATTGGAAAACACTTCCATAAGGTCAAACGATTTTACTATTTTACTATTGTATTCGTCACGTACCGCTCGTGCAGAGTTATTTACAGTACCTGGCCGCAACCAAACCGTCTCCCGTTTTAGAATTTTCTTCAAATTATTAACACGTTTGTTTAATTTATGAATTTTCTCATTACATATATTTATAATTGTAACTTGTATACTAATATACTGTTTTGAAGTTGAATTCAAAAATGTTGTCTGTTTTGGCGTATGTCATTCCATTTACGAGATACGTTATATTCACTCCAATTTTCAACATCCAAAAGAAAAAGTTCGATATCTGACTTAATTAAAACCAGTAGATTCTGAATTTCTAAGCTTCTCATAGTTAATTTCAAAATTTTACAAATTAAAAATTTTTATTGTTAATCCATTTGCGCTGGTCTGCTTGGTAGCCTAGTCGCATTGGTATAGGCACACTGATTTTCATTAACACTATAGTACACACTACTAACAAACCTTTTCAAACACCTCACAGACTAGATTTATTTGGTGCAAATAGCCTTTTAAAAATTTAAATGGACACTTGAAGTGGAACCCAGGCATTGAAAACTAGCGGTACAGGTAGTGCTAAAGAAACAGCACTGAGTACGCACTGACCAATGCGTTTTCTTTGCTTTTTCAGTGCGTTTTCATCGGCAGGGTGGAGTCAGGACTTGACATTGTCCATCTTATTTGCTTCTATACAAATAAGAATTGTTTGTAACTAACAAACAATTTTTTTATTAATTTCGTTCCTAACACACACACAAGTAAGTTTAGCACTTAATATGGAAGCACATCCGAAAACTAGTCGCGTAGTGCGCGAACGCGAAGTCGATAGGTTGCAATGCCTTTGAATTTATCTAAATCCTTCTGAGTCGGTATAATCAAAAAATAACTAAAAAGTCTAAGAGTCGCAGGTTCAAGGTTTTAAAGAGCACGCCGAAATGACAAGTATCCGCCAATTAACGTCTAATCAGTTTGAAACTTGTAACTATAACTGACTTTTCTGAGCTCTGAATCTATATTTATAATCTCGTTTTAGGCGGGATTTATCCCTATTTTTAGCTTTTAAGCAATTAAAATGCTGACGTCACTCACTTTTAGTGTCGAATAACCAATCATAAATGAGGCCACTTTGCTCCTCCTACTTATTTTGGCAATTAAAGTGAGTGACAGTTCAAGGATAATGGTTCCAAAGTGCAACTTTTATCACCGGTAAACGTCAATCTCTTTGAGTGACAATTTCCTGTTTGTAAATCCAAAGGTCCTCTTTTTATGGCGTCTGACTGGCGCCATGACTGATTAACGATTCTAAAAATTACCCAGGATCTCAAGTTCCTAACCTCAAAATCTACTTTGGACAGTGAACTGAGCAATAGCTTTGATGAAAGTCTTAATGTAGTTCAATTGGTATAGACTACTCACATACAAAATTCCTGAACCGCAATCAACTTATAGTAATCTTAGAATTCATTTAACAATAATAATTACTTAATATTTATTGATTCTATACATTCATAATTCAATTCCATTTTGAAGCCATTTGAATCTTTCAGCCAGAGAATTTACTAGTTCGGAGAGTATTCAGTAAAATGTTCTTAGCGCCTTAGAGCATTAGTTCATAAAACGGCGCATGCCGTTACAGAGCGGACGATCGAAGTCTGAAGTTGCGCACGGAGCGTAGCCTCGGTTCCCTCGTTGCGGAAAACCATTACATGAGGGGAAGTGGTGGGAGAGCCGCGCGAACATTAGAATGTCTGTGATGGTGATGAGCAGACAGAACTGAGTAGAATGAAAAGAAAATAGAGCGACAAATAATACGTTGTCATCAATTCAAATACAAGGTGGCCGCTGGACCTGGAAATCGGGAAATGACAGTGAATTTATTTTTTGACCGGGAACTTTACAAATTTAAAAAAACAAGTATGTCCAGCTTCGATTTCAACTGTGTTTTAAATAATTAGCTAAATTGTTATATTTTTCAATTATATCATTCAATTTAGAATGCATAATTCAAAAATCTTTCACTTTAAAAATGTTCTATTTTAATTGTTAAGCGTGCATTTTTATTTAACGAATTTTAAAATGCAATTTTAAAGACTACAAAAATTAAAAATCAGAAATGTTTGAAATAAATGGCTTAAGAAAAAAAAAATTAGTGGATGAAATTTGAGTTAGACAAATGTAAACACCCGATTGAAACTTTATATACTATTTTTGATTTTAAAATAACTTTAAAATAATATGTCCGTAATTAAAGGCTTTAATTAAATTTCAAATATTGTTTCAATTTAAAATATTCGATTTTTAAAGCATTCAATTTGAAATTGTTTAATTAAGAAAAAGAACAATTATTTAATATTTAGAAATATCTGACTGTTCATTTAAAATCCGTAATTACAAATGAAATACACAAAACTAAAAGAAAAATCTAATACCTTCTCTTGATGAGAATCTAAAAAAACTTTCAACGTTACAATTTTAATTAAACTATTTAAAAAAATTCAATTTGTTAATCAAATTGTTCAATTGTTATGTATAAATAACTATTCAACACCTACTGTCCTTAGAAAAAATTCAAGTAAGTTCACAAAATGTTTAGAAGTTTTGAAAAAATTCAAAATTAATTAAATATCTGAAATGATATCAAATAATTTCGAAGGTTTTTCCGAATGTTGAAGGGCTTCAAAAGAATAAAATCTATTTCCTTAAAATTCGTAGGAAAATTTAAAATTATTGTTTATTTTTAAAACTTAATTTAAAAGAATCTGTAAGGGGATGTGATACTTTGAAAATGGTCGATTTCACCAGTTTTACGTTACCCCGGCTTTTATTCTAGAATAATAAATATTTTGTTCTAAAAATTTGGGAAATGAGAGCGAACATGCTAACGGACGTCCCCACACACTTTTTTGTGTTTTTATCAAAAAAATTTTGATATTACTAACAACGTGCGTTTATATTTCGACTTTATGTGTGTTACAATTCACCCGAGCGTTACTTCCAAATTACACAATATTTTTGGCCGAAAACTTTGGACTTAAAAATAAACATAGTAACTAATCCAAAAAGTTTATTTCATAAATAATTTCCAGATTATCAGAAAAGCAGGGATTAAAAACGACGTAACCTCAAAATAATGCATATGCATACAATTTTTATTTAGCACAATAGATTTTTTTTGTTATTATCCCTCAAAAAAGAGTCAGGGGACGTCCGTTATGATATTTTATAGCATCTCCGAATTCAGTTTCTAAAATTTTTCATTTTTGTGGAAAAAAACCGAGGAAACTGTAGGTATCACATGCCCTTAAAGCGATTAAGAAAGATTTACGAAACTATGAAAAATGAATGTGGAAGATGTTAAGCATTTTTTTCAATTTGGCATAATTTTTTGAAAAAATTTAGGAAAAATTCGAATCATTTTAAAAGATATGTAGAAGTTCTTAAATGCTTTAACCCTCAATTAATTGAATTTCAACAATGGTTGATATAACAATGATATCTGACATTTAATTTGACATGTTGTTGCGGCACCGTTTTATTTTATTTCAGTTTTGCCGTTTTAATCAATTAATTTTTTTATTGAACGCGAATTTTATACATTTTTTAAGACCCAAAAATATAAATCCACGTTTTCATATTCAATTCTCTAAATTAAAGAATCAATCAATGAATTTAAAAATGTTCAAAATTATACTATTTTAGGGAATTTTAAGCTAGAAACATTAAAAATGAACAATTACATTTTTTCATAAATTGAACGCTTCTTAAATCAATAGTGAAATTATTTTTATTTCAAATAATTTTAAAATCCTTACAACACTTGAACATTTTATTTCAAAATCTTCAAAAAACTGAATTTTGTTTTACGTTTTTGAAATTTTTAATTATTTTTTAAACTTCTTAAGAACTTCTAGATTTCTTTTTAAATGATTCGAATTTTTCCTAAATCTTTTTAAAAAATTATGCCAAATTAAAAAAAATTGCTTAGAATTTTCCACACTCACTTTTCATAGTTTCGTACATCTTTCTAAATCTTTTCAAACATTCTCTTAAATTAATTTTTCAAAATGAAAAATCATTTTCAATTCTCCTACGAATCTTAAGGAAATGTGTTTTATTCTGTTAAAGCCCTTCACAATTCATAAAAATCTTCGATATTATTTGATATCATTACAAATATTTAATGAAGTTTGATTTTTTCAAAACTTCTAAATATTTCTTGAACTTACTTGAATTTTTTCTACGGACAGTAGGTATTAAATGATTATCTATACATAAAAATTCAACAATTTGAGTAACAAATTAAATTGTTTTAAATAGGGTAATTAAAGTTGTAACGTTCAAAGTTTAGTTATTTGTTTTTTTATTGGCAATTACAGATTATAAATGATCTTAATTAGAAAAATTCAAATTCAACAGTTTAAAACTGGAATATTTTAAGCTGAAAGAATATTTGATATTTAATTAAAGCCTTTAATTACGAATATATTATTTTAAAGTTATTTTTTAATTCGAAATAGTGTATAAAGTTTGAATCGGGTGTTTACATTTATCTCACTAATAAGACTTTCAAATTTAAACAGTTTAATTTCTAAAGTTTAAATCTGGGCATTGTAAAATGATGAGCTGATTCAGTTTAAAATTCTTCAAATAAAAATTTACGCTTAAAAATTAAAATAGAACATTCTGAATGGGAAAGATTTTCGAATTGCGCATTCTGAACTGAATGATATCATAATTGAAAAATGTAAGCATTTATCTAATTATTTAAAACACAGTTAAAATCAAAGCTGGACAGACTAATTTTCTAAAAATTTGTAAAATTCCAGGTCAAAAAGTAAATTCACTGTCATTTCCCGATTTCCAGGACTAGCGGCCACCCAGTACTGGCATTGATGACAACGTACAATTTGCCGCTCTATTTTCTTTTCATTCTACTCAGTGGTGTCTGCTCATCACAGCTACAGACATTCAAATGTTCGCGCGGCTCTCCCACCACTTCCCCACATGTGACGGTTGTCCGCAACGTGAGAGCCGAGGCTACGCTCCATGCGCAACTTCAGACTACGCTCCTCCGCTCTCTGTACATTAATTACCTGCATAAATTTCCTGCGATAATTTACGAAAGAATAAAAAAAAACTTTTAGAAAAATCGGTTAATAAGAAATTGAACGGAATAACTGATTTTCTTCTATCTTTTTTTAATCGTCTGCTCGTTTTGTAATGAACATAAAGCAGAATATTAAAATTAAATTTCTGAACATTTTTATCATTTTTAATTTCTCTCGACCATCTATAATCTCTAACAATAGGAAAGTTGAGTGAGACATGACAGGCACTCAATCTAAATCTTAGACTCGATCCTGGGTTTACGATGGTTTAAGTATCCTCGGAAAAATAACACTCTAGACCACCTGCAGTTTCATATTGAGATAGAGGCCCCAGTACTCCGTTTACCATGAATACACTCATGGTGGTGGTTTGCTACTTCCCAGGATCAAAAAATGCATCAAGTTTCAATTAATTGAAATAAAACAAGCAAAGGATAATGATTTATGTAACGTTTAAAAAAAATGTTGCTAACTTATGTCAAGTGCCTTACAATGTTCCAATGTGGTGTTTGTTTGGAAGTTTTATTAATGTTTTGAAATCTTTTTTAATTTTCCCTTATATTTTATTTTTTCATATAAAAAATGGTTTTAAATATGCCCATGTTTATAATCTTGCAATGGGATATAAGAGACAAGACAATGGTTTAAAAATAGGATATATTTAATGCAAAAATAAAAAATTTCCCATTTATATTTCGAAAATACAATTCAGCACGAAAGTTAACCAAGAATTACTCAAGTTTCCAAGGCGACCTCAAAGTGACATCAGAAGCTGGCCTATCCTTTCGGTCAAAGATATATACAGGGCGCACACGCAGGGGCTTACATGTATGGTTAACTTAAATGCTATCCGAAATGCACAACAGCAGTAGAGAAGCCATTATAAGGGGCATTCTCATTATGAAATCGCTGCTGAGTGACAAATACTATAAAATAGTGATAATATTCTGCGCTTCCAGTGGGCGAAGAGTGAATTGTATTTCACGCTTATTTGCAGCATAAAAAAGGTATTTTATCAATACACAGGATATTTCTTTAAATAAAGTGAATACAATTTTACATGCGAAAACTTTAAATTGACATTACCTACCTTTATACTTACAGCGATTAAGGCAAAACAGTGAATCTGAACATAGCCTCGAAATAATGACAGATCGGCCCGGCATGTTGATTATACATTTGATTGATTATTATTTATCAAAGAAATATTTTGTGATTTTGTATGTTTATTACTGACAGTATCGGCAGTTATAATTTAAACAATAATTACTTTTTGATAATTTAACAATCATTACTTATTAATAATTTAAGGGTGTTGGTTCAATCCGACTTTGAATTTTTTACATTCTCATCTAATGAGAAGGTATTGGTTTCATGCAAAATTTCACTTTGTCGGTTTTCATAAAACCTTCACGTTTTGAGACCCACTGAGTCAGAAAAAACGATTTTTATGAAGTTGTTTGTCTGTCTGTAGTCTGTATTCTGTAGGCACGAAAACGTTCAAAAAATTGATCATATTGGATTCTGCTTTGGCACACTTTTTTAAGGCCTAAAAAGAAAGAAGAAGTTCGTGAAGCAGCTATTTTGGATCAAAATTTAAAAAGTGAGCACGTTTTCAAAATTTTTAAGACCTCATTTTTTCAAAATTTCAAAATTCTATGAACGGTTATTCATAATACTCAGAATCCCAAACAATTTATCCTCATGACTTTTTTCTATGAAAAGAAAATCATTGGAGTAAGAGCATTTTCAAAATCCAAAAAAACAAACTAAAATGAACATTTGAAGCCAAACAACGCATGCTACGAAAAAAACCAAGAAAATAAAAATGTTGATTTTAAAAAAAGCCATAAAGGGTGGTCATAACAACTTTTTTGATCTGTCGAAAAGTTGAAAATTCAAAATTTGATCGTACCTCAACTTTTTGAAACCACATTTTTTCAAGATTTTAAAATTCTATGAACGGTTATTCATAGTACTCAGAAACCCAAACAACTTATCCTAATGACTTTTCTATAAAAAGAAAATTATCAGAGTTAAAGCATTTTGAAAATCCAAAAAAAAACAACTAAAATGAACATTTTAAACCAAACAACGCATGATATGAAAAAAAGTCAGAAGAAGAAAAACGTTGATTTTTGCAAGCCCTAAAAGATAGTCATAACAAATTTTTCAATTTGGTCGAAATGTTGGAAATTTAAAATTTGATCTTACCTTAACTTTTTGAAACCAAATTTTTTTCAGGATTTCAAAATTCTATGAACGGTTATTTATCGTACTCAGAAAATTAAACAGTTTATCCTAATGACTTTTTTCGAAAAATCAAAAATTACTAGAGTTATAGCATTTTCAATTTCAAAAAAAAAAAAAAACTAAAACGAACATTGTAAGCCAAACAGCGCATGATATGAAAAAAAGTAAAAAAAGAAAAACGTTGCTTTTTGAAAGCCCTACAAGATTATGATAACAAATTTTTCAATTTAGTCAAAAAATTGAAAATTCCAAATTTGATCGTACAAAAAGTTTTGAAACCACATTTCTTCAAGATGTAAAAATTCTATGTACGGTTGTTCATAGTACTTTAAAACTTTAACAATTTATCCCCATGACTTTTTTCTATAAAAAGAAAATTATTAGAGTTAGAGCATTTTCAAAATCTAAAGAAATAAACAGAAATGAACATTTTAAGCCAAACAACGCATGCTATGAAAAAAAGCCGTGAAAAGAAAAACTTTGCTTTTTGAAAGCCCTATAGGACTGTGATAACAACTTTTTTTAATTTGGTCGAAAAGTTGAACATTCCAAATTTGATCGTACCAAAATAATGAAAAATTCCATTTTTTGGTCAAACTATGCAAGATACGAAAAAATAAAAAAGCTCAAATTGCGCGCTCTGGAAAGAACTACAAATTTATAATGAATCACTTTTCGATATAAGCTACGAAAAAAAAATGAGACAAAAATTGTTTGTCCAAAAAAGAGCTATAATTTTTTATAGGACACGTAGTTTTTGCTTTAGACGTAAAAAATATCATTCAAAATAAAAATATTAAATTTGTTTGAAAAAAGGACACAAGGCATGAACTTTCATTACCAGACAAAAGTTGTTGGCCTAAAAAGATCTATAAATTTATTATTAATCATTTTTCCATTGGACGAGTAGACCTTCTTTTAATCGCAAAACATAAGATAAAAAATGCAAAAATGAACTTTTTGGAAAAAGCACAGAAAAGACGAAAGAGGTCATAGGCTCCTATATAGGACCCTATATAGGTTCCTGTATTAGATCCTATGCAGATGCGCAGTAGTTTTTCTTTAATCGTAAAAAACATTCAAAATAAAAAATTATAAAAACAAGTAAATAAGAATGAGTATGATTCAATTTTTATGCATATTATGAATTGTGAAGATATAAATTTATTGAAGTGATACATGTTTCTGAGCAGTTTAGAATACAATTTCAAGCAAAATAAGAAACAAATAAAAAAATAATCATGATAAATACAATTTGCTTTTCATTTCGCAATTTTTTAATAAGTATTCCCAGACAGAGTTACATAAAAATGTATTACAATTGATATAAAAGTGTTGTGTATAATGTGGAGAAGTTGACATGTTGGACAAAATCGAGTGCGAAGCACGAGATACGTGATGAGAATATGTTCGTTAAAGCCAAAAGAGCTTTAACAAAAGAGAGTTCAAAATAAAAAAATTATATTATAATAAATTATATTATAATAAACGACAATGATCGTGCTTTGCGGTTTGTGGTAAACGCGGCAGATTTGAAAAGCCTGATATTGAGAATTGGAAAACACTTCCATAAGGTCAAACAATTTTACTTACCGATAAAAAAACACTGAAAACTCACTGGCAAACAGCACTGGGCCGCCAGTGCGTTTTTCAGTGGCCTTACGACAGCAAACGACTGAACAGCTGAGTGGTGTGAAAATAGCAGCAGGTTACCTGTTGGATCTGTCCAACAGGACATTTAACAGGAGATTTAATTTTTGTTTTGACCACATTTTAAAAGATTTAAAGGCTACTAAAAATGACTAAGAAGAAGTTCAAATTCGTATATATTTGATAAAATTTACAATGATAATTAATTTAGTAAAAATTTTTGTGTTTCTCTTTGTGCCCTTTGTGCGCAGAACTTTGTGTGTCGGTCCGTTCACCTTTGATTTTAAGGGCATGTGACACAGCTAAATACCTATATTACCGACCACAGTTTTTCACTTCACTGAATGTTTTTTTGAACCTAAGAACTTTTTTTGTAAATAAAATATCGAGCTG
>NC_046666.1:89169065-89204727 GCF_010883055.1 Belonocnema kinseyi | reverse complement strand
AAATGCAAGAGCCGAAAGAAAACTACGTTTAAGTACAAAGCTTAATAATAAAAGATGTAAAAAAATATATTTCAACAATAAATTCCAACGGCATCAGCCGGTGACGTTGTATACGAAAATACAAACTCTCTAGAGCCTCGTCTAGTGGCCGCCAGGTTTCGTATTTTCGTGTACAACGTTACCGGCTGATGCCGTTGGAATTGATTGTTGAAATATATTTTTTTACATCTTTTATTATTAAGCTTTTACTTAAACGTAGTTTTCTTGTGGCTTTTGCATTTCTCAAAGTTTGAGACCGATATTTTATGTATAAAAAAAGTTGGAACGTTCAAAAAATGTTGAGGTTCAGAAAAAAGATGAAATAATTTTCAGTGAAGTTCCTACCAAAATGCAGTACCTAAACGTACTTTATTGTACTCTAATACATTTCCCAAAGTTTCAGCTCGATATTTTACTTACAAAAAAAGTTCTGAGGTTCAAAAAAACATTCAGTGAACTGAAAAACTGTGATCGGTAATATAGGTATTTAGCTGTGTCACATGCCCTTAAAAGGTCTGTGCCCGAATGCGGAAGACATGCAAAGACCAAGTGCGGAGTGCGATTGCTATCAGTCGCGTGCCGTAGGTGCGCTCAAACTATCTTTTAACGAAAGAGAATTCACAATTACAAAATTACAGTGGTGGATGTTTTGAGACTTAATTTTTAAAATTTGCGCAAGAATGTGACAAAATATAAAGGCGGAACGCGTAGCGCGAGGTAAATACATAATCGAGCACGAAGCGCGAGAACAAACATTTTTTTTAATAGGTATGGCACTGATTCCATATATATTTTTTCCGAAGGATTTGTGAACGAGAGAAAGAAGACTTGTCGAACATCCGGGGTTTTGCGAAATCCTCGAATCAATAAAATGTTGAAAAATAAAAAAATTTGTCAAAATTATTATTTTTCCAACAAATATCAATTTTTGCAGAAAAATAGAAACCAGCGGGTAACAGACGGCAGCATTTGAACGATTCGAATCGTTTGCTAATTTTTTTTATTAACAATTCTGACATAATAGAAGAATCCTAGAGATCAACGGCTCTTCCAAAGGGCCAGGTCTTAATGATGGTGTCCCCAAATTTGTCGAAATACGTTGCGAAATGGATCAAAAAGTAGAGAGAACTGGCATGCCCTGTATGTGTTCTTGTAACTGTATTGAAATCAACCAGAAGGCTAGCTGTTACCTTCACTCTATACGCGGAAACGTGGTGTCCTTCGTTATCGACAATGGGTCAAGACTACAATTCTCAAAGGGGAAAACCTCTTCTGGGACATTGACTTTTTGATTAGACTATCATCAATCGATATTACTTCAAAAATAATAAGACACGTATCCGGCATTTTTTGGTCCCTTGTAAGAACTATGACCGTTTGTAAATCACATTATCCAAGGGTGCAGAACCTCTACCGGTTCGCGCGCATGGACTACCATCAAGCTCCGCAGGTCCAGTGGAAAAGAGTCTGATTGGTAACCACGCTGCCGTGGGTTTGCATTTTGTTCTCAACTTTTTTTTCGTATCTTAAACATGTTAAGTAATAATTTTTAATACTTCCCCGGCTAATAAATTATTTATTTACAAAATATTACTAGGAAATAAATATCATGCAGACAATATTTTTTAAACAAATAATTTATTCGCCGTGGAAGCATTAAAAATTATTACTTGACATGTTTACAATACGAAAAAAAAGTTGAGAAAAAAATTCGAACCCACGGCAGCGTGGTTACCAATCAAGACTCTTTTCCACTGGACCAGCGCAGCTTGATGGTAGACACCGAATCCGTAAACCTTATTCCAGATGTTATCTTTCAATTAAATGTTATCCTATATTTATTATCAGTTGATCAAACGAAATTTTGAGATGACGTCCAGGGAAATAATTTTCTAAAATAAAAAAATCCCTAAAAACTTTATTATTTAAAATTCGGCCAAGTTAAATTGCCTCGAGATATGTTTTTGACAAGCCTATTCCATCAAAATGACTCAGAATTAATTTTAGGGACTGATTAAATGCCAATTTGGAAATCAGATCCAGAGATAACTACTTCAAAAATAGAATAATTTCTAAAAAAATTGGAATAAAAATTCTTGCCTAAAATTTGGCTTCTACATTCATTTCTGACACATTCCTAACCTCAGCGAATCTCCAATTTATTTCTGTGGTTGATCAAACTAAATTTCGGGTTGACGTCCAGAGAAATCATTTTCTAAAATAAAAAAATTTCTACAAAATTTATTAAATAAATTTCAGCCAAGTTAAACTGTCTCCAGATATCTTTTGATACGCCTACTCCATCAAAATGACTCAGAATTCATTTTAGGCTTATCAATCCCCAGTCTTGGGATTAGGTCCAGAGATAACGATTTTTCAATAATGTAGATTGAAATGCACCAGATGAAATGCACCAATTGCATCTGCATTTCCTGATGTGTATTTCGTCCAGGATCGATCTTTGAAAAAAAACTGCGAAAATCAATTATTTAATTCTGAAATAATGTGTCACTTATTAAAATTATTAATAAGTAATGATTGTTAAATTATTAATAAATAATTATTCTTTAAATTATTACTGCTGAGATTGTCAGTAATAAACATACAAAACCACAAAACATTTCTTTGGTAAAGAATAATGAGTCAAAAGTATTATAAATATGCCGGGCCGATCTGTCATTATTTTGAGGTTATGTTCAGATTCACCTTTTTACCCTAATTGCCTTAAATAAACGTAGGTTATGCCAATTTACAGTTTTCGCATGTAACATTTTATTCACTTTATTTAAAACAGATCATCTCTCTTCCCTGGCAGACCAAAGGAAACGAATGGAGCCTCTACAAAGTACCCGTAAAGACCCCACTGGGTCCCCATTCGGTTCCTTTTTAAAAAACTCGAAAAAACAGCAAACTCAACTTTTAAATTGTTGAAATTTTGGTTCTACGTTAAAATTCCCTATAGAAGGTCACGGAATAATCGCAATAGTTTTTTTTGCAAAGGTAAAAAGTTTTAAAAAATATAAGACGTATAACGCCTGTTGACTACTACACTTCAAACGCGTCGTCTGTAACTAGCAGTCAACAGGCGTTATACGTCTTATATTTTTTTAAACTTTTCACAGTCGTAAAAAAAAACTATTGTGATTATTCGGTGATCTTCTATAGGGAATTTTAACGTAGCATCCAAATTTCATCAATTTAAAAGTTGATTTTGCTGTTTTTTAGAGTTTTTAAAAAAGGAACCGAATAAGGACCCAATGGGGTCTTTACCGGTACTTTGTAGAGGTTCTATTCGGTTCCTTCGGTCCGCCAGGGAAGTACCCGTAAAGACCCTAGTGAGTCCTCATTCGATTCCTTTTTTAAAAAACTAAAAAAAAAACAGTGAGATCAACTTTTAAACTGTTGAAATTCGGATTCTACGTTTAATTTTCTACTGGAAACTCACGGAGTAATCGCAATACTTTTTTTTTGCAGCAGTAAAAAGTTAAAAAAATATGTATATGATCTATAACGCCTGTTGACTGCTACGTACAGATGATCCGTTTGAAGTGTAGCAGTCAACAGGCGTTATACGTCTTATATATTTTTTAAATATTTAATTTTCAAAAAAAAAACTATTACGATTATTTCGTGACCTTCTATAGGGAATTCAAACGTAGAAGCCGAATTTCAACAATTTAAGAGTTGACTTTGCTGTTTTTTTTAGTTTTTTGAAAAGGAACCGAATAGGGACCCAATGGGGTCTTTACGGGTATTTTGTAGAGGCTCCATTCGGTTCCTTCGGTCTGCCAGGGAACTGATAACATAACTTTTTTGTGCCGCAAATAAGCGTTAAACGCAAGTGATTCTACGCCCACTGGAAGCACAGAATATTATAACAATTTTATAGTATTTGTCACTCAGCAGCCATTCCATAATGTTCTTGTCACAGAAAAAAAATAAACGTTTACTTCTCAGTCCACATGTCTCACTTCATTATTAAATAAACACTTTTATTAATTGTAATTAATAACATAACCTATATTTTTTGACAGTTATGCCCATTTAAAGTTTGGAACGCAACCATGGAGGCTATTATAAACTTGATTAGAAGATGTACCGACTAGAGACGGATAAAATACCAAACATAAAAATGTTCTAATTTTGCAATCAGCAATTTAAAAATATTATATGTGAAATCTATGTTTTTTGCGATTCCAACGATATGTCGCTTGCAATCAAAAGATTAAAATTGAAACAAGTTATCGCAGATTTTAGTTTATGTTTTCCCTGGCGGACCGAAGGAAGCGAGTGGAGCCTCTGCAAAGCACCCGTAAAGACCCCATTGAGTCCCTATTCGATTCCTTTTTAAAAAACTCGAAAAAAGAGCAAAATCAACTTTTAAATCGTTGAAATTCGGATTCTATGTTAAAATTCCCTGCAGAAGGTTACGGAATAATCGCAATAGTTTTTTTTCAACTACAAAATGTTATGACAATGAACATAATTTGATTATTAATTATGTCCAGTTTCTAAAATAATATAATCATTAAATAACATATAATACTGACAGGGATTCACATGCCAGATAGGTTGATAACGAAGAGAAGAGGCACTAAGCAGAACACCAAAACCCAAATATACTCTAGGACAACGATACCCAAACTAGTTCCGCCGGCCAATGAGTCTGCCGCCGGCAGGGGGATGCCACCCCGGGCTGGGCAGCCCCCGAGAGGGAAGCCAGCCCGAGCCCAGCCACTTGACAGCACCCCCCCCCCCCCGCTATGTGGACCCTTTCGTTGTTATAAGATTTAAGGCTGTTACAATAACTAAAATCCTAAAGATATGACTCAATTCAATTCTAATTATCTGAATCATTTTCCTGATGTAATTTTAAGAAAATGAAAAAAAATTTGATGAAAATCGGTTAAAATTTCGAGTATTTAAGCATATCTTTTAGAACATGCAAAATTAAAAGAACTTTCAATGAGCATCGAAGATATTAACCGATTTTTATCAACTTTCTTTTCATTTGCTTAAAATTAGATTAGGAAATTGATTCAACTAATTAAAATTTAATTTATTAACATTGTAACACATTTTAATTTTTCTTAACCGGTTCTCATTCTCTCGCGTGAAGCATGGTGTGTCAAGCAGTGAAGCAGTCAAGCAGTGAAGCAGTCAAGAGTCACCCCTTGGCGGTAGGGTATTGTTAAGAAATGTGAGGGTGGCGGCCCTGCCGCTCCCCAGAAAGTACATAAAAAGTTTGGGAACCGCTGCTCTAGGAGCTGGGTGTAATCCTGTGTGCCGTTCTATGCCCACAGGATTTTTTATTGAATATCATGTAAAATGTTGTCCTGATTACGAAAAATAGGGTACCCCCCTCCCCCCCTGAAAAATGCCGGAGTTTCGAGATATACGCGTTTTAATTTTTTTTTAATTAATGCGATAGCCCTGTTACAATTTGGAGTCTTTCGTAAGTTCAAATATACAGTTCTTATTTTGGTTGAAATATTTATTTCACAGAAAAAAGCATCAAACAAAAGTTGGACTACTCACAGAGGGGAATTTTTGTCCTAGAGAAAATTTTTTGATAAAAGTTGTCGATTTCGAGAAAACATCGATCAAAGAAATAACAAAATTCAGAGCCAGAATAGAAAGTTGGTTTTCTTTGTAGGAAGCAATTTTATCAAGAAATTTCTAAAGATGAAAGACCCTTCTTTTGGGGTCTACTTCAACTTTCATTAGGAAAATTTATTATAATGTTTATATTTAACAAGTTAATGAGAATTTCTGAATGTACACATTTAGACGTGCTATACATTTCGAAATTTTTAATAAAATATTCTGGAAATTTTTACATGGACAAAGGAAGTTTTAATTAAAAAATTAGCGCCAGCCAGTTTAAAATAAAATAATAACTCCTTATTTTCATAAAAATTAAATAATAAGATGGCTTTTAAAATATATTACTATTATTTTTACTTTGTTTATTATTAAATTATATTTTTTTGTTAAAATGTAATGAATCCTTATTGCTACGATAAAGGAAAAGTTTACGGTGGTGGCATGCGGCCCGCATAAACCATCCTATATTTTTCCAGAGTCAAAGGCGTAACCTTGTCGCCCTTGTAAAGGGCTCTCACCTCTCGAGCACAAATAGCCAGGGCGACAAGTTCACGGTTTTGGCTCGGAAAAAATTTGGGATAGTTTATGGGGGCCCCATGCCGCCACCGTAAACTTTCCCTTTCTCGCAGCAATAAGGATCAATTACATTTTAAACAAAAAAATATAATTTAATAATAAACAAAGTATAAGTAATAGTAATATTTTTTAAAAGCCATTTTATTATTTAATTTTTATGAAAATTATTCAGCTTTATTACAAGTCCCTGCGATTATTAGAAGTTGATAAACAGACTTAGTTTCTTATTGTTTATAGCATAAAGAGGTATTATTTGATTTTAAACTAGCTGACGCTCATGTTTTAATTCAGACTTCCTTTATCTATGTACAAATTTCCAGAAGATTTGATTTAAAATTTCTAAATGTACAGCACGTCATAATGTGTACATTCAGAAATGCTCATTAACTTGTTAAATATAAATGTCGGAATAAATTTTCTGAACAAAAGTTGAAGTAAACGCAAAAAGGAGTATCTTTTATCTCTTGAAATTTCTTGATAAAATTGCTTCCTACAAAGAAAACCACCTTTCTATTCTGGCTCTGAATTTTGTTATTTCTTTAATCGATGTTTTCTCGAAATCGATCACTTTTATCAAAAAATTTTCCCTTGGACAAAAATTTTTCTCTGTGAATAGTGCAACTTTTGTTTGAAACTTTCTTCTGTGAAATCAATATTTTAACCATAATAAGAAGAATGTTATTTTTTCTCACTTTTCAACTCAATTGTTTATTTTTATGTTAACAATTGATTAAATCAAAAAATAGTAAAGGACATTTCTCTTCCTACAACGGTTTTCTAGCCGACGATACATTTAGACTTTCGAAAAACTCCAAATTGTAACAGGGCTATTGCATTAATTAAAAAAGAATTAAAACGCGATCATCACGAAACTCCGGCATTTTTCGGGGGGGGGGGGCACCCTACTTTTTCGTAATCAGTACAACATTTTACTTGATATTCAATTTAAAAAATCGTGCGGACCTAGAATCGCAAACAGGATTGCACCCAGCTCCTAGAGTAACTAATAATGGAGAGCATATTAAAGAAATTGAAACGCATGGCGCTTCCCGAGGTACGTCGGGGCGTCCCTGGAGCCACAGCTGGGGGCCATAGCATGCGGGACGGTGGCGATAGTGAGCTGCGAGATGGTCAGGCAGATCTAACTTATTAAACAGCTGGCCAGCAAGAACTTCTGCGACAAACATTAAGCAGTGGAACATCAACTGTGTTTGCCGAGGATGCTTTGACTAGCGTTAGCTATTTGCAGCCAACCACCACGACAGAAATACTGTGGGAAAGCATTAATTGGGATACCACAATAAAAGAGGAATTGGTGCGTCTCTAATAACAAAAGTGCGAAGTTTGAAACGAAAATGGAAAAAGGATACAATTTAAGAACGAAATTTGCTGCAAAGTATCCTAATATACAGAAAGTCGCACTAAGAGATCTCATCGCTAAGGTGAAGGACGTCAGGACTAATCTACACGTGACAGAAGACCGAGCAATGGAGATTAAGGTTGTACTGAAGCAAGATTTAGTGTTTACATTGTGGTACAACTATGCCATATCCTTTAGCATTGCATTTCAATTCCGGTGCCAACTACACGCGATCAAAATTAAATGGCTTTTAATTCTTAATTCAATCGAGTTTTTTTATTATTTTATAAAGATATTGCGTTCTAAATTCATGAAGCCTATTCGCGGACCATATAAATGAATAAAATTGTTTAATATCGTTCTTAGTAATGTCGACAATTATACGAACAATTCTTGGTAACGTCGCTTTCGCTGTTTCTTTTGCTCTCATGCTTACTGCTTCGTTCTCACTGAGACTTGTTACTTGTATCGGTACAACAGCTAGCGAGCCATGAGCGTTGCCATGATTCTCGAGTACAAGTGCCCAATTTTGTTAACTTGCGAATTTAATCCCGTATAACTTTTCTCCTATCGACATAATCATTTTAAAACTTCGCCTACTACATCTCAAAGTTATAGTTTACAATATACTTGATTTTTACGTCGATCCTATTACTACGAATAATTTTTTCGGAGGAAAAGGAGTAAAAATCCACGTGCTGCCGTAAGAGCCCATGTATTTCTACTCAACTTTAAAAACTCATTACTCGACAGCCAGCGATAAGACTTTTTTACAATTTGATAAGGTTGCGTAAGGCACCATAAACTACATGTATATCAATTTTTATCAAATTCTGATCACTTGGCTCTCGCTGCAGTATAACCTTAAACAATAAGTTGATTTAGCGTAGAAAAATGACGGCTATGAACATCAGTTAGAGAAAGCCGCGTTATACGGTCAAGCAGGAGCAATTGATGTTCTTCCTCAACCTATTGATGATCCAACATCACCACATCCTCTAGAGGTGAATGACCTTATACAACCAGAGGCAGAATCAGAGGTTCAAACAACCAAAAAAGCGACGAAAATGGACATACCATATGAACAGAGATGTTATGCGCCTTTATTTTTTGGCAGAGAAATGTGGACGAAGTGTGAGCAGAGAACATCATAGACTCTTCTTACTTAAATACCCAGAGCTAGCCACAAATATAAATAAGCAGAATCTAGCAGATCAAAAACGCTCAATATCTGTAAACACACTGCTTTCGGCTGTTGATATAGCTGCTATCAAAATAGAAGTGGAACAGCAGCTCCTCCCTATTGATGAACTCGCTTTGAAAGATGTGGACAACGAAGACTTGTTTGAAGCTGAAGGCATAAATGCTAGAGATAATGAACATCATGTACCGGATCCATTAGAACCACATCCGCATATTAATAACGATGATGTGGATAGGGAAATCCCATAAAAACTACAGCAGCTTGAAAGGAATTTTGGTCATGCTTTACTAGAGTTCAGATCTGTAGAACCACTACTAAGGCATTCTCTGCCCAAAATGAACATCACAAATGATCTGCATGCACTAATAGCTTATCTCGACAGCAAGGTTTTACCTACACTGAAAAAAAATTTGCATTCAATCAAGTCGGCTAATTTACTTGGCTGGTATTACTTGAAAGAAGCAAGTATTTTCTTTTTACAAGGGACCGATTTTCTTCAATCAACATAATAATACAATCAGGACAACTATTTGAATCAAGAATATATTTACTTTGAGCAAAAAACTATTGAGTTAATTTGTTTTATTATACTTATTAGCGTGAAGTTTAATAAAATATTGAATTTAGAATATTATATTCACATGATAAGTAACTAAAACTCTAACTAAATGTTTCTTGATCCAAGTAAATTCATATACTTATTTTGACTACTATTTTAATTGAAACAATATTCATGATCTTGAGACGAGAAAATGAATGTATTCAGCGAAGAAATAATTTCTCTTAGAATAATGCTTGAATATTTTCCTT
Organism: Belonocnema kinseyi; assembly: GCF_010883055.1. NCBI lineage: Eukaryota > Metazoa > Arthropoda > Insecta > Hymenoptera > Cynipidae > Belonocnema > Belonocnema kinseyi. The sequence goes on along the minus strand of NC_046666.1, from coordinate 89,195,131 downwards.
CAAATAATTATTTATTTGAAACGAATGTCAAGTTTACTTTGAAGATACCTATGTTATCAAGATAGAATCACATCAGTTTTTTCAATATAAAAACTGCAGACTTGATACGATAGACATCGCACACATATTATGAACATTAATATATTGGTCTAAATTAATTAACTTCTTCCCGTGTGGAAATAGCCCGGGTTAGCCCTGGAACAAAAGGTTTCTGGTCGGGGACAGCCGGGCTATGTTTGTTTTTTAAGAGCCTAGCCGTGCGCTGGCCGGGGACTCTCTGGACAAAATCTATGTCAAAACCCCAGTCGGGGGCTGACTAGGCTCTGATCGGACAAATCTTATGATCGTATGTTCAGACGGTAGCTGGTCGAGCGCTGATTGGCAATAATAAAATTGTTGAACTTTGTTTATAACTTAATTACTTTCTCTGATTTCATTAAAAAATGGATGTGTATACCCGCATGGATGTTCCACGCGTGAAGATATATTGGGTGAATATCTTTTTCACACTACACATTTTAAGGTTTCATGAGTTCAGACTTTAGTATAAACCTAAAAACCAAACCTTATACGAAAGTCAAAAAACTTTTACCATTAAGAATTTTTCAACGTTCATGATTGAATTCTTGAGTCCCGTTGTTGAAAATTTTAAATGTTCATAAAAAATTACATTTCCTGTCATTGTAAAAAGTTGTAAAATAGTCTAAAACGGGAAAAAACAAAATATCACGCAAAGAAAAATGGTAATCGATTTAAATTATTTATTTAAAAAGTATTTTACTGATATTGCTGTTAAAAGTTCGTGTATTTTATATTTACATAACGCCACATAATAATAAATAATTAGAAAAAGAGTACTTAAAAGTTGGTACTTTAACTTTTCTGAACTGTAGCTTATGAGGATGTCAATCATTTAATATTTATTTTTAAAATCTTTTTTGTCTCTCAAAGATTACGTGAAAATAGTTAATGTTGCCTGTGTGCTGGGCGTGTGGAATTTTATATATTAATATGCTCGAATTCTACAGTAAAAAAGAATCAAATTAATCCCCCAACTCAGTGACAGATGCTCTTCATACAATTGAAACACGAATTATTTAAATCTAGCAAAGCAGCAATTAATCTTGTCTGGGCCACGGTCGTGATCTCCGGCCAGCTCCCGGCCATGCTCCATGGCCGGAAGCTGGCTAGCACAGCGTCACGATGCTGTTCGGATTCTTACCAGAATCCCCGACCAGCTCCCAACTTAAAGCCGGGCTTTCCAGCCGTAGACTGGTCAGGCCCAACTTAAATTTCCACACGGGTTACTGCAAAAGTATCTCATTAAACATAATAATCGACAAGTTGACATGGTATGAAGTTGGTTCTCTTCGCCGCTAACAATTATTTTGAAATTCAATAATATTTATAAAATTCAAAACATTGGTGCACATAATCAATTTTATTTATGCAAATGTAGATAGGAGTTTGCAACTTTTATGAACTATAAACTTTAGGCTGACTCACAAATCAAATCACTCATAAAACTATAAAACAAATTATAAGTTTATTGCGTCGGTAACTTTTTGTTGGTAAGAATTAAAAATTTTCAAATAGATTTAAAAAAGGGTTTTTAATTTTGAAATAATTAAGCAAGACTCAAAAGTAATTTCATTCCTAAAATTATTAAAAGGTTATAAATGTACTGCGTCTATAATTTTTTCGCTGATTATATGTATGTATTAATCTACTTAAAATTAAACCATTTCGAATTTTTTTAACCGTGAAACATTTTTGTAAATAATAAAAGATAAATATATGACAGCATAAAACAAAGTTATAAGTTTTAAAAAATGTTCGAAAATACAATTATTACATTTTTTTGATAATTTAAAAAAATGTTGTGCGTTTATAAAGCAAAATATTTAAGGAAAAAGAATTCAATAACATTTTTAAAAAGTTTTTAAACACAATAAAGTTTTAGCATAATAAAATACGATATTCTATCTAAGAATACATTTTCTCAGATTAAGAAAATGTACGCTTATTCCAAACATACGGTAGCAAGTATTTATTTGTTTGGAACACACTCATATTCTATAATCCCCATTCGTACCTGCGATTGACTTGAATCAAGTAACATTTACTTGATTCTGGAACATTTTTTTTTCAGTATACGTATTTGAACCTAGCACAAACTACGTTAGAGGTGCTAACTTATATATATACTGTGCAGATGTGGCATACTTTAGAACGTTGGGCCGGAAAACTAGGTCTGCAAATGCAGTTTTTGTCCCGGCAAGGGATCGAGATCCACCATGAAAGATCAAGCTAGATATGGATGTCAGCAAAGTAAGGTGCAAATTGGTCGATTAACTCAATATAAAAAAAAGGAAATAGAATCAGAAACCTGATAAACCATGCTACTAAAATCATCCTCCCTCGGCACATCGAGACATTAACATCAGCAATATTGGATGAGATTATAGACTCCCAACGACAGAGACTTGATGTTGTTACTGCCAGACTGCGTCGGTACAAGGTAAGTAGTGCACGAAGGCAACAAAATTGAAAAATTCAGACAGATGAAAGAAGGTTCTATCGTGAACTGAGAGTAAAGCCAAATAACCATCAAGGCACCAAAGTCCCTCAAATGGAAGATATGACTAACTACTGGTCGGATGTTTGAGAAAAAATGAACAAATGCAATTTGGACACTGAGTGGTTTAAACTGGAGGAAGCAAGGGCAAGCAATAGCCCTGAAATGCAACTAACAATCATCACAGCTTAGATGTTTCAGCTGATTTGAAAAAGGAAAGTAATTGGAAAGCTCCAGGTCCGGACATGGTAGACATCTTGTATCTTGCGTTGGCAAGGTATTTAGCGAAAATCATTCAACACCCAGATCTGATGCCAGGCTTCATGCTCCAGGGTACTACGTATATGTTACCAAAGAACCATACGCTCAACATCCATCTGACTCTCGACCCATATCCTGTATTTCAATAATTTATAAATGCCTTACAGCAAGCATTGTAGATAAGGTATATTCTCATTGCGACGAGAATGACATTCTCACAGAAGAACAAGAAGGATGTTGTAAAAACTCGCGAGACTGTAAAGATGTAATCACTATAGACGCTGTTTCCATGACTCGGCTCGTAAGCCTCAAAGGAACTTACACATGACATACATTGACTACAAGCAAGCGTTTCCTTCTGTACCGCGTGACTATTTTCTTGAAGTCTTAAAACTTTACAAAGTCTACCTGCGCATTATTGACATTCTCAGTCATGCGATGAGGCTCTGGGATACAAGAATCAAGTATTTTGATCATGGACAACCAAGGATAACTAATTCAATGCGCTTTACGATGGGTATATTTCAAAGAGACTTATTCAGCGCACTATGGTACTGTTTAACGTAGAATCCATTGAGAAAAACACTAAACAGCATGTCTCATGAGTTCATAATTCATGATAATGAGGGTGGTCATCAAGTGACCCATCTTCTTGACATGGATGACCTGAAGCTGTACGCTAGTTCAGCCCAGGCAGTTTACCAATGATATCCACATGGAGTTCGGACAATGGCTGCAGGCAAATCATATAAAGATCTGAGTATTCTTGAATCTAAGGGTATACAGCATACGATAGTTAAGACAAGCCTAACGACTGCCTTCACTACGAGACTCAGATTGATTATGAAGAGTTTTATCAATTCGGCAAACAAAATCACGGCAATCAACACATGTCATCCCTGTCCTCACGTACTCCTTCGGGCTCATAAAATGGTCTAACACCGATCTTGAAAAGTTGAACAGAATTGTTCCCTTAGAAATGACGAAGCACCGAATGCGTCACATAAATTCAGCGATTGAAAGGGTAGTTCTAGCACGACATATAGGGGGTAGGGGCGTTGTAGATTTCAAAAAACGGCGTGGGTCACAAGTTTTACAGTTGCGAGACTATTCAAACAGCAAACGAAATGTTCAGCTTTACAGTACCATCTGTAACCCGGATCTTGACTACACGCCCTTACATTTATCCTCAGATGGAACTTTGAATATAGGGGCAGAAACCATAGAGGAATTAGAAATATAATGGAGGCAGAAAGCCATCCATGGCGAGCACCCCAAAACGTTGGATCAAAATAAAGTGGATAGTGAGGCATCTAATATTTGGCTAAGAAAGGGTGCTCTGTATCCAGAGACGGAAGTATTCGTGATTGCGGTTCAAGGCAAGGTTGTCATCACCAGAAATTATCGCAAACACGTGTTACATTGAGACGTGATTGATCGATGCCGATCCTGTGGAGATACCAACGAATCCATCGAGCATATTATTGGTGGCCGTCGCGTAATGGCTGAGAGAGAATATACGCATAGACATAATGATGTACCAGGCATTATACATTAACAACTTGCCCCAAACCTAGAACTCTTAAGAAAATGGATGCCTTTCTGTAGATACATTCCAGTACCTGTTTTAGAAAGCGACACAGAAAATTGCCGATCCTCCAATTTACACCGAAATCGGTGTTCATTAGAGTTGCAACAAATTTGAACCGCACAGGTTCATTCGGAGAATCTAGGGGAAAAGCATCATTTAAACACTGTTTTTTCTCATCCAGTGCAACGTGAAGTGTCGTCTACATACTGTAAGTCACCTGTCAAGATCATTTTGTCGGTCGTTATTTGAGTGAAACAGATGTTAATAAGCAGGTAAGTTATAATAATAATTATCTAACTTTTTATTTCCTCTCATTTACCAGTGACTAAATAGTCTTTGAATAAAAATAGTACTTGGCGTGATGTAATATCCAAATGTTAGGTTAGTCAAAATCTACTAAATGACATTCAAATCACCAAAGCCGGGATGTACAAACTGAGTCGTGACCGTCTTCATCGAAATTGATGCCTGGTCGTTCGAACAAATTTCCACTAGATTTTCTGCAGAAGTTTAAAGGTAGCTTAGATATTTAATCTTGCAGTGGCTTGTGTCATACATGAAAGATAAGGTAAATACAATTGTATAATAAAAACAGAAATTTGTTTTTCGCGATGTGTAGGGATGTAAATTTGCATGAAACTTTAGCCTGATGAAAAGTTTCATGAAACACTGGGAGTTTCGTGAAACATTGCAATGTTTCAAATATAGCGGCGGGAACATTCAAACTGATAAGATAAAAGCCTAATAGGTATTTTCACTTCACTAAACAGCTAACTTCACTTCGTAGATTACTGAGGGGAAAATAAGGGACTAAATGTATGGGATTCAGTTCATTTTTGCCCTATTTTGCTAACATCTTCGTAAAAGATAATTTTTTCTATATAAGTGTAGTTAAAAAATATATCTATTTTTTAATTACTATTTAATGAAATAATAAAATAATAATGATGATTAATTACAAATATATTACAGAAATAAAGTTTTGATCCATTTTTCCCCCTCAGCTTGTAAAAAATTGAACTTAGCTGATGGTTGAAGTAAAAATACCTTATTAAGGCTTTCATATCCCACCTTTTTCCTGCCGGCTGATTTGAGTTATTTTTCCGATTTGTACTGTGGACCAATGATTCCAATGTTGGCACCCTGAGCTACTGCGCTTGCGTTAGGGCTGACCGCTCATTGGCCGCACTTGGCGCACGATTCAAAATTACATTAAAAAACAATTCTTGTAACTTAAGTAAATAATTATTAAAATATCCACAAGGATATATACAAATTGTGTAACTTTGCTTTCAGGCAAAAAAAAATACAACACATATATTATATTAATAACAGTTTATTTTCAGTGAATTCCAAATACCAAATTATATTTTACAAAACATTCAATTTAAAAAGAAATTTCTTAGAAAAGTGATTGGAAATAATTATTTATAAGTTTTAAATACTTTGTATGTATTTTCCTGGGAATTCATATAATTATATAATCTATAAATACATAAATTATCGCGACTGCATTGTAGTTATGCTTTCTTTTTTTTTTTACTTCAAGCGTCGTTTTGTCACGTCTCAATCGAAAAGAACAATCTGAAATTTTGTTTTAGAATTATTCAAATATTATCACTATTATATTCTGCAATTAGTTTCTATATATCAAGCTACTGAAATATCATATGGTATTTAAAAAAATGTATCTATTAACAAATATTTTGAGAAATATTAGTCAGTCTTTCAAATTCAATGAAAATAAACTGTTATTCATCAAATATATGTGTTATAAATTTTTTTCTTGTCTGAAATCAAAAGTTACACATTTTGTATACATTCTTGTGTATATTTTAATAATTATTTATTTAAATTACAAGAATTGTTTTTTCAATGTAATTTTGAATCGCGCTGCAAAGGGTAGACAACCAGCGCTCAGCCCTAACGCACGCATGAATGAAAATTATTATCATTTTATTATTGAATTAAATAGTCCCTAAAAAAGAAAAACTATTTTTTAATTGCACTTATACAGAAAAATTACTTTCTACGGAGATATTAGAAAAATAGAGCAAAAATTAACCAATTTCCATGCATTTGGTCAATTGTTATCCCCTCAGTATTCAACGAAGTGAAGTGAGCTAGTGATTGGAGTGAAAATACCTTATTGTATATGTAAACGGTCATGACTTTTTCTATACATCCCGGCTTTAGTTTAAATGTCGACGGGCATGACTCACCTAACTTTTGGAAGTTGCATTAGGAAGTTATAATTTTATTCTAAGTAACTGGTACGCCCTATTAAATGAAAGAAATTTATGGAAATTAGGTAAATATTGTTTCCATTGGTTTCCTTATTAACAATTATTTAGGCTAATATCGCAAAACGAATAGTTGCTTTGACAGGTATTCAAGTGGCTGACAGCGCGGTTCAGAACTCCACAACTCTGCATGAGCCAAAATTCAGTCTCCAAATGATACTTTCCCCTAGATGCCCACATGGGTACCTACGTTCAGAGGAATACATTTGAAACTTGAAAACTCTCTCAAATGATCATTGGGAGCCCAATGAAATTTGAGCTGCAACAAATTTAACACCAGCGTTTTTCTGTGGAAGATTGCATCTCATATTAGGATGTTACTATCTAAATGGATCCTTACATCCGGGCCAATCGACCTGACAATGTGATGCGAGAAAAAAGAGGTGGAAGAGTCTACATCATCGACATTGCTTGCTCGCTTAACCGAAATTTGCAGTCAACCTATACAAACAAGATTCACAAGTATATCGAGTTAAGGCATGAAGTAAAGACCATATGGAGGAATGTGATCATCCCATTGTCATTTCGGCTACAGGAAATGTGCACGCAAGATGCACTGAACATCTTGAACATTTAGAAGTCAGTAGGGTATTATCAGCAGTTCAGAATGCGGTTTTATTAAACACCTGTCACATTGTAAAAAACTTTCTTGACCATCAGAAAGTGAGCTACTAAAAACCCGTGGAGTGGCAGATGGTAGCTCTAAAAAAGCATCCAAAGGTGACTGTTGTCACCTCCAACGCTCGAGGCCGCTTGTAATTGTATACCTACAACATCATCGCAGGAGGTTTCAAGCATCGTGTTAAATTATTTGAATTAACTTATAACATTCTAATCTCATCAGTCACTTGACTTAATCCGTGGCTATGATGTATAACCGGGGTCACCCGAGTAAAAGTAGAATAAAAGAATAAGTTATATTACACATAATAATAATAATAATAATAATAATAATAATAATAATAATAATAATTTTTTGCCTCGGTGGCTCAGTTGGTTAGACACTCGGACTTCACCTCAGAGGTCCGGGGTGCGATCCCTGAGCCGGTACCTCTGAAAATTTTTCAATGTATCTTTACCGAGGTTCTGGTGGTTCGGAACCCACCTTAAGCTGTACGTCCCCCTATCGTGTACTTGACTGCAACCCAGTCCGTCAATGATGGGGTGAAAACCAGGTTTTGTCCAATATGTCTGGACAGACTGCTCTCATCAGATCACTTGATTGCATTATAAAAATACGTCCGTGACTGATGATATATACCGGGATAACCCCGTGCAAAAATGATCAAATAAAAAATCCAACTCTAACCAAAAAATGCCTTCGACATGTTGGGCAGTATAAACCTGTGACAACATTTAAACACAGAAATGTTTTTAATAATATAATATATTAATAATAACTAATTAAATTAATTGATATATTAATAATTATTATATATATATATATTAAATTTTTTAAACAATTTCAAAATTCATTTCTCTGTGCGGAAATATTAAATGAAAAAAATAATTCATTAAATTCTGTAGCATCAAGTTTTAATCTATTATGAATTCAAATCTATTACAATTTTTTAATTTTAAACGTGAGTAGAGTCTTTAAACTTTTTAATTTGTTGCAAAATTAAATATTGTTATTCATTATTTAATAAAATATTAGTTAAATAATTAATTTTAAACTGTAACGTGAAATTAACCATTTTTAAAGGAATACTTAAAATAGTATACATTTAAAGATTTGGTAGCTGAAAATTAATGAATTTTACAACTTAATATTTGAACTTCATTGTTGAAAAATTCATTTTTTTGTTTTGTTTAATATTTATCATTTTAGTTGAAAATTCATCTCATTGGTTGAAAAATCGTTTTTTTTTATTTAAAATCTATTTTCGATGTACACATAACCAAAACAAAACATCGGCATAGAAAAAGATATTTGAGAATCACTGACACATACGCTGTGATTGGTGGAAAATCCGACCCCTTTGACGTTAAAGGAGCCCTCTAAGCTAAGCGACATCGTGATAGAAAATTCATATTTCAATATTAAATTAAGAATAGTAAACAATATGTAAAAAATATTTTATGGGCGTTTTTAAAATTAGAATTTCATATACTATATGATCCATTCATTAAAAAAATTATATCTGACTTTGGAAACAGCCCTATTTTATATTTTATCTGCTTCCAAACCGAATTGAACCATAATATTCTACAGGCATATGAGTTAGGTCAACACAATTAGTCAAATGTATTTTTTTGTTTATTTATGAAATTACTATATATTTTATAAAATTGCATAGCGTGCGTAGTTCATAGAATAGAATAAAATTGAGTAAAAGGCTAGGAAGTTTGATTACGCTCGAGTGCGAGAGCTCGGCGTTTAAAGAGATGGTTAAATTTGTTTTAATTTTAGATTAAAAAGCAGATTAATTTAGATTTTAATTCTCAATTTGTCATTAGCAGTATTAAACTAAACTTTTTATAAGAAAAATCGTATACGGTAAATTTGTAGATATTTTAATTTTTTTAAACTGAGAATAAGAGATATTGAGATTTTTATTTATGTAAAAGCGGTTTCCGGTATTAGAGATTACGCTTCCGTATGCATATCAAATGATGACGAGAAAATGTCTTACATTTTCCATTTATTAAAAGTATTTCACTTTATCCAAGAATTAAAATCTTAGGGAAAATTTGCCAGTTTTATGAAATAATAATAATCTCTTCATTATTTATTTAAAATAAAAATGTTATCAACTATTAGGGCATAGTTGTGATTCTTGCGTAAAAGTGAGTTATTTAAAAAAGGAAAATGACACAATATTAGTGAACTGAATGATTGATTTAGATTAAAACTGTAACCCCAATCTATCCAGCTATGCCATACTTCATACATCAGACATCACCAAGTTGTTTTAATCGTACGTGCAGTCTCCTCAATTTGAAATGACATATGCCCAAAGTCTCGTGTGTGGGCGGTTTATGAATCTTAATTTTGATTAGCTATAAAAAAAGGATAAAGTAACACCCAGGAGTAAATTTTATATTAGTGCTACTAATATATAAGAAAATTTAAAAAATCAGTCGCTAATAAATATAAGTTCTCAATAAAGTAATTTTAAATGCCGTATCCCAGCCATAAAGATTATTCTTTATTACCATTTTTCTTGTTTTGCGCAGCTTTGGCGACACGTAGTCCATCGCGGCGAGCATTTGACACTACATCTCTAAAAGGGAAAGTATAAAATCAATGAAATGATGATCCCTAGCTTGAGCGGCGACGTCGTCGTACTTTCCTGAAGCATCAGGTTGTAGCCACGCTCTATGTGACCTGCATGGCATTTCGCTTAACAATAAGAGGGGGGGGGGGTCTAAACGTACTGAAAAATATGGCTATTTACATCGACACTTTGTAAAAAATATCGCCTTTTTCAGGTTTCGCTATTCATACGGAAAAAATACGGCTATTCGTACAAAAATGTCGGTTCACGTAGCCACGGCCTAATAATAATTAAACCCCTTTTGTAACATTTATAAATTATCTTGCATCTCAAATACAGAAAAATATAAAGAAAAAACGAAAACTAATAAACAAACGACGTCTAATTAATTTCATTCACGAATAATTATTTCTATCAACAAAAAGATTCCATGCCGGAAATCCTGGATAAGAGGAAGTTTACCTAGGCGTGACAGCGTCTTCAGTTGCTCATTTTCGTGAAGTCCCGTGACACTGCAGATTTTTCACTTGATTCTCGTACTGAAATAATTAAATTTTGTATACCATTCTTCAAACTTTAAACCTTAGGAGGTGTTACGTCCAGTTTCGACAAAGCGGTGCCAGTAACTGCTGATGAAAGAGAAGAGGGCGTGCGTTGGTTTTCAAATCGATCGGCCGCACCGCTCGTGACCATTTGACGAAAAAAACTTATGATTAGAATCTTTTACAAAATATTTTTAAGGGATTGAGCATTCTTTTTCGTTTGTCGTGCCAAGCAAAATCGGCGTGACATATAGATAACGCTGATTTTTTAGATAAAGTAAAAAATATTGGAGGATTTCCTTCTTTACATCCACTTCCATACAATATACAGGTTCTTTGCGAATCGCTCCTGACGTTTGCATCGAGTATTTTATAATTGTGTGTGTGTAAAATTGTATAAACGTTGGGTAGAATATTCCCGAGTCGAAATGTAGGTCCTATTTGTATTCTCTTAAATTGTCTAACCTCGTAGATTTTACGTTGGTCTGATGAGGATTAATTAAATATAATGCAAGTAGGCAATTCATTTCTTTCAGTGCAGTCTATATTTTAACGCCGCTATCAATTTTTAATTCATCATCTATATCGTTTGGAAAACAATTAGACGAAAAAGTGCAAGGTGATAACTTTAGCATTTTTTACATTCTCATCATTTATGATTCAGAAAGTATTAGAATTGTCGGAAATTTGACATCACACTTTTTTGATAAAAATTCAAAAAGTGAGCGCATTTTCAAAATTTTTGAGACCAATTTCTTCTGAATTTGAAAATTCTATGTACGGATATTTATAGTATTGTAATAAACAAACAATTTATTTTAATGACTTTTTTCGATAAAAAGAAAATTCTCAGAGTTATAGCGTTTTCAAAATTTTTTTAATCAACCGAAAATCAAAATTTGAAGCCGAAAAACGCACGATATGAATAAAAGTCAAGACAAGAAAAACACTTCTATTCGAAATCCCTACAAGATTATCTTAACCAATTTTTGAATTTTTTTCAAAAATCGAAAATTCAAATTTTGATTGCACAAAAAATAATGGAAAATAAAAAATTCCATTTTGTGGACAAACTATGTAGGATACAAAAAAGATGAATTAACAAAAATGGTTGTCCCAAAGCAGATCTACAATTTCGTTAAGAATCACTTCTTAATAGGACGCGTACTTTTTGTTTTATTCGTGAAAAATAACGTTGAAAAAAGTAAAATAAAAAAAATGTGTGGAAAAACGACGAAAGTTACGAGAAAAAAATCCAACAAAACCTGTTTACAAATGTCTACCGAAAATCGAGCGCGCAGAGCGAGTGTCACGATGAGATTGTGTACCTCAAAGCATACAGAGCTTTGAGAAACTTCATCTTTGACTATACTTAATTAAGTAGACAATTCAGAATATGAAGACGCATATAAATACTGCCATCTAAAAGAGATCTTTTTGATAAAGTTTTTTTCAAGCATTCCAAATGCTAAGAATAATTATCCGAGCGCGAAGCGCGAGATTTAACCGTCACGCGCCCTAGGCGCGCTCAAACTTGCGAGCGAAGCGAGCCGCGCGCGTAGCGCCCCATGAGAATGTGCCCGCTAAGCGGGCAGATTTTTTCGATAAATGCCAGCTTTCCATAATATGTCAATATCTGATAAAATACATGCCAGCAATTGAAATTAACCTTTAGAAAATAGTATGAAAATAGTAAGAAATAATTATTATTGAAAAACAATGCCAGACTCAAATCTCAGAGAAGCTAAATGGCATTGTTATTTCTTTTCTATCGAAAATTAAAATACAGTGAAACTCTTCTATAGCGCCGATTTCGGGACTGATGGTGGGTGGGAACTAATTCATTATAGCCCGCTGTTACACCTACATGCGACACGGCGTCAATTCTCGGAAGGGCTATAGAAGAGAGGGCTATTGAAGAGTTTCACTGTACTTTGTTGAAAATTACTTTTACCCCCTGAATCCGAAAACAGGTTTTTACAAATGTGTCTGTCTGTATGCCTGCGACCACGATAACTTTTGAAAAAATTAATCTATTAGATTGTCCTTTGGTACACTCGTTCAGTGTCCTAAACTAAAAAGCAAGTTCGTTAGCCAGCCATTTTGGATAAAAAATTTAAAAAGTGGGCATATTTCCAATATTTTTTTAAACACTTTTTTGAAATTGAAAAATTCTCAGTACGGATATTTATAGTATTCAAAAAGTCTACAATTTATCATAATAACTTTTTTCATAAAATCAAAAATTAGCAGAGTTATAGGCAGTGATCCCAGATCTGAAACGAGATGTGGTCCAATACTATGACAGGGCTATGTCCGTGTGAATATAGTAGGAGACGATATAAATGAATGGTTTGCGCGCGCAACCCATCTCTCCTCTTCTGAATTTGAAAACTCGAAGGTGTATGATTGCCGGTCGGAACACTTCGGCGGTTCTATTTATATATCTATCCGCATTGAAATAAAATCAAGAGATTAGGATTTTAATATTTCCAGAATTCGGTGCTGGCGATTCTCATGATTTGAATACTTTGCGCGCTTCTTTATATGCGCATATTTTGAGGTTATGTTATTTCAAGCATAAAATATAAAGGATACACATATTAATAATATTATAATCATGTTATATTATAATAGTCTTATTTATATCTTGATCCGTATTTGAAAGGAATTAAAGAAATTGGCGATTTTATTGATATTTGAATATTTCGCAGAATTTAAAAATAAAAATATATATGCAATATCAGAATATTAATAAAGTGATTAATATTTTGTTGTAAATTATATTGTGTTCATTATATTGTTTATATTATTGTACATTATGAAAATAAATTATATAATTAAGTATGTGATATTCTAATTATATGTAGAATTAAATAGAATTTATTGTCTTCATTGTATACTTTTACAAGTCTTTACTAAATTTATTACAAAAAAAAACTTTCATTTTCAAACAAATAGTTACATTTTCAAATAAAATGATGAATCTTCAACGAAAAAGTTAAAATTATAATTAAGAACTGTTAAACTCAGCCAAAAATATATAAATTTTACACAATAGTAATTTTTCAGTCAATAAGGATTTTTTAATTCTGGTTAAAAAATATAAAACAAAGCTATTATTTTCAATGCTTTGAATTAAAGAATAGATCAATACATTTTCAAATGTTAAGAACTAAATCATTTTTATTAATAAAACTGAATTAATTACAATTCTTTTTTTAATCGAAACTTTTTAAATTATAAATTGAATTCTTTTATTTTGATTCGCTTTATATTATTAATTTTTACATTTTTATTTATAAATCTAAACTCAAAAGTTTTATTGACGAATTGACAGTTTTGAGAATCGAACTGTCTAACTAAAACATTTTAATTTTCAACTGAAAAAAATAATAGCTTTGGTTTATATTTTTTAACCAGAAGTCTTTGAACTATTCCGTTTCTGTTTGAAAATGTAACTATTTCATTGGAACTCAAATGTTTATCTATAAATAACAATGCAAAAATATTAATCTGGAACAACTTAAAATAAAAATAATTTAACTTTTATTTTAAAAAGTTTTTAGTTAAAAAATTGGTTTAATCGTTCAATTTTGATTGTTAAGAACTGAAATTTTCTTGAAGTATTATAATTTTGAACCTTAAAAATAATAGCGTAATTTATATTTTTTAACCAGAAATCTCTAAAATGTTAAAGTCATAAAAATTTTAAATCGGTAATTTAGTATTTTAACATAATTTGATTTTAAAAAATGGTAAAATTAAAAGGTGTTGAAAGTTTTTATTTCATACGTATGAATTATTGAGCGTTTGAATAAAATATTTCTGAATTAAAAATTTGTCAAGCTTCAGTTTTAAAAGTGTAAAATTTAAAAGATTTTCAACCTCAAATAAATCATTTTCAGATTTAAAAGTTTGAATTTTCTAATTTCACCCTGAATTTTGAATTGCAACGGGAAATTTTTCAAATCAATTGTATATATTTCTGAATTTGATCAGAGATTTGTTCAAAAAACTATAATTCAGATCTGGGACAAGGAATTCTAAAAAATAATTAAAATTTTGTGTTAGGAGATGAAAATTTGAAAACAGAATTATCATCAGGGTGCATTATAATAGAATTAATATTATATAAAATTAACTGTTTGTGACATTATGATTATAATAATATTATCTCCACAGATATTGATATTAAGATTAATATTAATTAGTAGTAAATGATTCTACTAGATTTTTAAGCGTTGGAAGTTGAATTTATCTATTAAACTGAAAAATTTAAATAGCCTTTCAAAGTATTTTGTATTAACACTTTTTAAGATTGCTGGCAATTTTAAATCTTAAAAATCGAAGTCCCAAGTAGTCATGAAAAAAGTATAATATAACCACACAAAAATGAACATGTTATGCAAAATAACGCACGATATAAAAAAAATTCAAGAGAAAAAAATGTTGCTTTTTGAATGCCCTACAAGATTATCATAACAACCTATTGAATTTTCTTGGAAAATCAAAAATTCAAATTTTGACAGCATACAAAATAATGAAAAATCAAAAAATTACATTTTTTGCGTAAAATGTGCAAAATACGGTAAAAGATGACAGAACAAAAATTGTGCACTTAAAAAAGATCTACAAACTTGTTATTAACCACTTTTTGATAGGATGCGTAGTTTTTCGCTTTAATCATGAAAAACGTCATTAACAGCAAAAAAAACTGCCCGGTGCTTGGCCACATTCTTAACAAAACTTTTATATTTTAATTTGTTTTTCATCGCATGTGTGTGGTTTCAAGAAATTTAATTTTTTATGTTTTTAATGCTATTTTTATGATTAAAACCAAAAGCAGAACCAACGAAAAATTATTCATGACAAATAAATCTCGTTTGCATTCTCATCAGAGAAAGCATTAGATTTGTGTAAAATTTGACCCCCTGCCCCGTTTTGGTCAAATGTCCACGTGATGAGACAATCTTCATCCAAAAAATAGGTTTTTACAAATGTATCTGTCTGTCGGCCTGTCTATATGCATTATGCCTGTCTGGCTGTGAGCACGATGACTTTTGAAAAAATCATTCTATCAGATTGGCCTCTGGTACACTCTTTTAGTGTCCGAAACTGAAGGTCAAGTTTGTTAGTCAGTTATTTTGGATATAAAATTCCAAATATGAGCGCATTTTGAATATTTTTAAGACCACTTTTTTCCAAATTCAAAAATTTTCTGTGCGGATGATTATAGTATTCAAAAAGTTGAATAATTTATCCTGATGTCATTATGCGTTTGAACTTTCTTGAAAAATAAAAAATTTTAATTTTGACAGCATACAAAATAGTGGAAAATCCAAAAATTACACACACACACACATATATATATATATTTTTTTTTTTATATGTAATTTAGGAGTTAAAAAACGGTAAGGCTACTCAGTAGACCGTATGTGTAAAATTTAAATCGTAAAAAAATATTAGAAATGAGCAAATTCAGTTTATGGAAAAACAATTAAAGTTGCAATAAAATGTTTAACAAGACAATTTTTTAACAGAATTCGCATTTTTTTCAAGCGGGACAATGAAACTACGTCTATTTTTTTAAATTATATGTACAAATATTGTAATTTTTTAAAACTTAGTTAGAAAGGTTATTAATCAATTACATGTAGAGAGATGCAGTTTTAAATTTAAATGAGAATATAATGTAAACACTATTTGAATGTTTCAATGAAAATAATTGTGTAATGCTTTTTATGTAGTGAAATGATTAATTACTTATCAACTGATTTTAGAAAAACTCACATTTTCTGGGAGTAGTTTAAGAGTTTCTTAATAAAGAAAAATTTTAGAAATAAAAGTTCAAATTTAAAAACATGTATTAACTAAAAATTATTTAAAGGTTTTAGTGATAATTATAGTTTAATGGTTCTTATTTTGTAAAATGACTAATTGATATAAGCTGAATATTTTTTTTTTCGAATATTAAATTGAATAATGATTCTAATTTAGCACCTTAAATTTAAGTAGCATAAATTATTTACTTGTAGGTTATATAATGGAATATTGAATATGATTTGCATAGAATGAATCAATTTGTTTTTAAATTACCTCTATTTAAATTAAGTAATTGAGGCTTCCGAACGCAAAAAAGAGATATAGAATTATTTTGCTGGAGTGGGGAGGCCCCTGAACACTTTAAATAAAGTCATGAATTCTAATTTTTGAAATATATATTGACAATGAAAATGTAATGTCGCATCTTTTTCTCCTCACAAAAAAAGTTATAGCTTTTTTATTTTTCGAATTATTTACGAAAAAATCTTTTCTCTGAATAAAATATTTTCATTTTTTCACTTCAACTCGCAACGAAATGGGAAGTTTTAAATATTTTGTGATAAAACTGATAAGAAATATGGATTATCATTTTTTGCGACGAATGATGTTAGCAAAAATTCAAAGTATTTATAAATAAAATTGTAAATAATTTTTTCACGAAACGGTGCATAATTCGTACACAAAAAACTTCCAACGTTTCGGGAGTCGAGCGATTTCTGAACAATCGAAAACTGTCAGTGAGAAAGTTGTTCAGGAAGATTCAAGGAAGATTTCTGGAAAGTTTTAGCTCAATTATAATAATACTTAACAAACTGTTGATGTTTTAATTTTCTGGCCCAATGTATTTTCTCCTGCGTAAACTGCGGGCTGGCCATTTCGAGAAACATGATTTCCAGAAACATGAAATTCATAAAAGCCCTAAAAATAAACAGTCTCTCTACAATTCTTTTTTTTTTTGTATTTGGCGTGTCCTTCGTCTGACCTTTATTTGTGAATATACTTACAAAGGCTTTTAGGTAGTTTCTTTACCAAAAAAAATATATCAGTTTAGTTAAGGGCATGTGACACAGCTAAATACCTATATTACCGAACTCACTTTTTCAGTTCACTGAATGTTTTTTTGAACCTAAGAACTTTTTTTGTAAATAAAATATCGAACTAAAACTTTGGAAAATGTATTAGAGTACAATAAAGTACGTTTAGGTACTGCATTTTGGTAGGAACTTCACTGAAAATTATTTCATCTTTTTTCTGAACCTCGACATTTCTTGAACGTTCGAACTTTTTTTATACATAAAATATCGGTCTCAAACTTTGAAAAATGCAAGAGCCGAAGGAAAACTACGTTTAAGTACAAAGCTTAATAATAACAGATGTAAAAAAAAATTTTTCAACTATCAATTCCATCGGCATCAGCCGGTTACGTTGTACACGAAAATACGAACCCTCTAGAGCCTCGTTTAGTGGCCGCCAGGGTTTGCATTTTCGTGTACAACGTTACCAGCTGATGCCGATGGAATTGATAGTTGAAATATTTTTTTTCCATCTTTTATTATTAAGATTTGTACTTCAACGTAGTTTTCTTTCGGCTCTTGCATTTCTCAAAGTTTGAGACCGAAATTTTATCTATAAAAGAAGTTCGAACGTTCAAAAACTGTCGAGGTTTAGAAAAAAAATAAAATAATTTTCAGTGTAGTTCCTACCAAAATGCAGTATCTAAACGTACTTTATTGTACTCTAATACATTTTCCAAAGTTTCAGCTCGATATTTTATTTACAAAAAAAGTTCTTATAGTTCAAAAAAACATTCAGTGAACTGATAAAGTAAAGTCGGTAATATAGGTATTTAGCTGTGTCACATGCAATTAAGTCTGTTCCGATTAATTAAAGCACATAGTTAAACTATTATGTGATATATAAAAGTTGTTCGATTAAATTATCCTGCCCAGGGGGAAATTTACTACTGCCATAGTAACCCGCCAGTACCGCCAGTCGGAGTTCGGTACTGGCGCGGTACTGTTTAAATACTGACAGGACTACTGGCTTTATACCGGTAAAACCTCTAATGATAACAATTTTCTGTACTGACTTGCAGTATTTAGTCAGTACTAGGCTAGTACTGACTTTTGGTACTGATGCGGTACCCTATGTTAGTACTGGCCCAGTACTGGCCTAATCAATACTTCAAATTCGGCGAGTTACTGACCTGTAGTACTGGGCCAGCACTGAAGTTCACCACTGGGCCACTACTGCATATTAGTTCTGGGCAGGTAATGGTCAGGCTCCAAGTGATAACGAAGGTATCCAGGCAGAAATACTCCACCGGCCCAGTACTGGCCTAGTATCCCCCGTTGGAGTTCCAGTACTGGCTGTTTGTACTGGGTCTGTACTCTGCCAGTACTATCTTGTGATGCTTGGCGGTACTAGCCTGCCAGTACTTACGCAGTACTGACTGTCAGTACTGGGGTAGTACTGGCAAACCGCTGGCGTACGAAAATGCCGAAGTTAATTTTAAAAATGATCAAAAATTTTATAATTGTTTTAAAGACCATCCATTCATCATCATACGACTTCATACTGTCCGAATATTATTTATAATTACAAAAATATAATTTTCAAACTATTTGTTTGATTTTAACACCCACTATTTCTATAATCTGAAGTTATAACAAAAAAGGTATTTAAAAAATAATAATAATCGACTGCTAGTATTTTGTCAATACGTGTTAATGACACTGCTTAGAATGAATACATATACTACCTCGATCAAAAAGTTCCCGGAATTTATTTTTAAAATTAAAAATATAAGTTTAGTCTTGAATATTGACGTGGTCCCCTTCAAAGTAATTCCCATCGACTGCCACGCACTTATGATAGCGCTTGACCCAGTTCTCAAAACATTTTTGATACTCACTTTTCGGTATGCCCATCAGTGCCGTTTTCGATTTTTGTATTATCTCCGATCGGCTGCTAAAACGCGTTCCGCGTG
The DNA here is from genome assembly GCF_010883055.1 of Belonocnema kinseyi. Taxonomy (NCBI): domain Eukaryota; kingdom Metazoa; phylum Arthropoda; class Insecta; order Hymenoptera; family Cynipidae; genus Belonocnema; species Belonocnema kinseyi. The sequence continues at coordinate 89,175,820 of NC_046666.1, read as the reverse complement.
GTGGTTTTTTCAGTCGATCGAACAAAAAAAAATCACAGGGAGCTAAATCTGGCGAATTTAATGGCTGCGGAATTGTATTAGTTGAGTTTTTGGTGAGAAGCTCACGGATAATGATAGCATTTTGCGACAATGCATTGTCATTAAATCCATTGCAAAAATAGAAATTCGCAAAAAAAAACAGATGCACTCAAAATTGCGTTACATTTACAAATATCAAGCTAGAAAGCTGAAATTCGCAGGGAATATTGTGAAGTGGTGTGGCAACCTGCAGAAACGAAAACATGTGAATCGGACAGCAGGGGGCGCCACACGGTGATGATTCCGGGAACATTTTGATCAAGGTAGTATTACACTTTTACACATTAAATTAAAAATAATATTGATAACGCTACGGGGTTTCAAGCCTACAACTATATACCTAAATCTATCGCCTAGCAGTTGGGAGTGCTAACCACTGCGCTAATCCGACAAGTTGAAACTCCATGAAAAAGCCATCCTCATAAGCTACAGTTCCGAAAAGTTAAAACAACAATTTTTCAACTCTTCTTTTCTTTAATCTTTTTATCATCATACGACATCAAATATATATAAAATAAACTAACTGTTCACGGAAATATAAATAAAATAATTTAAAAATAAATTATTTAAATCGACTACAATTTTTCCTTAATTCTATAGTCAATTTCTCGACATTTCAAAACACCCTGACAACATTTATAGACGTGTTTTTTTTAGTCTATTTTTGTACTACTGGCATAGTACCGTCCCGGTCGTACAGCCAACGTTCTGCCATACTGAGCGAACCACCGGCTGCCTATACTGGTGGGCAGTACTGGGCCAGTACTGCGCCAGTAGTGAAATCCGTCACACTACCGACATTTCCACCTGGGAAAATGAGTGATTCTTCGTTGTTTGCATTCTAATGTTAAATACAATTAGTGTCAATTACAAAAAAATACGCCAAACGCTGGCGAAACGCCCGTACCAGTATTTCACCAGATATGTATACCACTCCTAAGCCAGTAGTACACCAGTATTATGCCAACCGTTGTTTCAACGCTTGTGTCAGTATTTGACCAGTAATACGTATCAGTACTGCGCCAGTAATAAACTCAATATCACGACAACCCCTGACTGAACTCTTGTGTCGGTTGTCAATCAGCACTTGAAGTTGGTATGTGGCCACTGCTGCTTCAATCGCAGGGGAACCGCCGGTGCCAACCGTTGGCGTAACCCCTGTGCCGATATTCCACCAGTGGTGATGGTCAGTACTGGGCCAGTTGTAAACCAGTATGATGCCAACCGTTCGTTGAACTCTTGCTTCAGTATTTTACCAGTAATATGTATCAGTACTGCAAAAGTAGTATATCAGTATCAGGCCAAATTGTTGGCGGAACACCCGTGCCGATATTACACCAGTAATAAAGGTCAGTACGGGGCCAGTTGTAAACCATCATGATGCCAACCGTTGGTTGAAAATTTGTATCAGTATTTTACCAGTAATATGTATCAGTAATGCGCCAGTAGTCGAACCAGTATTACGCCAACCGTTGGCGGAACTCCTATTCCGGTACTGCACCAGCGGTGACGGTCAGTACTGGGCCAGTTGTAAAACAGTATGATGCCAGCCGTTATTTGAACTCTTATTTCAGTATTTTACCAGTAATGCGTATCGGTACTGAAAACGTAGTATATCAGTTTCACGCCAACCGTTGGCGCAACAACCGTGCCAATATTACACCAGTGATAAAGGTCAGTACGGGGTCAGTTGTAAACCAGTATAATGCCAACCATTGGTTGAACTCTTGTGTCAGTATGTTACCAGTAATATATATCAGTACCGTTGGCGAAACTTCTGTGCCGGTATTTCACCAAAGGTGATGGTCAGTACTTGGCCAGTTGTGAACCAGTATTGCGCCAACCGTTGGCGGAATTCCTGCTTCGGTATTCTACCGGTAATGACAGTCAGTACTGAGCCGGTAGTAAACCAGTACTATGCCGGTGATTGGAACAGTACTAACAGACAGTACTGGTATTTATTCTGAATTACAACTGGCGTGGTACTGCGCCGGTCTTAAACTGCGGCTAGGATCCGTCTTTTCCCTCTGGGTAATAACTATACAAAATTCTATGATGTAAATATAGTGCAGTGCATGTTCTTAAATGTAGCAGAAATGACGTATTGAATAATAAATTAATCAATTGATTCTTGCTTAATATACTTGAAAAATATCATTTGAAAAATTGAAATATATAAATTAGTTGACGATTCAATTATCTCATCGGACGAGCAATAAAGTAGATTTAGTTATTTTTTAATACGGAGAGATGTGACATAATTATTATCTTTAGCAGCAAAATATTAATTTACACATTGAAAAGCACTTTTGTATACTTAATAAACAATGATTTTTATATTTAATGTATTTTTAATTACAAAAATTTGGCGGACTGTCAGACACACTTGTATCTAACGTTGGGGTAGCGGATTACCGGCCGGTCCGTAGTCTACACGGGAGAAAATCCATTGCGCCAGAAAATTAAAAAATCAACAGTTTGTTAAGTACAATTCGGATTGAGGTAAAATTTTCCCAAAAACTTCCTTAAACCTTCCTGAACAACTTTTCCACTTACAGTTCTCGCTTGCAAAAAATTCGCCCAACTCCCGAAACGTTGGAGGTTGCTTGTGCATGAAATACGCACCGTCTCGGAGTTGAAGTGAGTTGAAGTGAAAAAATGCAAAATATTTTATTGAGGGGAAAAAACAGTTTTCCGTTAATAATTTGGAAAATAAAAAAGCTACAACTTTTTTTATGAAGAGACAAATATGCGGGATTATATTTCAATTTTGGATATATATCTTAAAAATTAAAATTCAAGACTTTATATTCAAGTGCTAAAGGGCCTCCCCACTCCAGAAAAATAATTCTATATCTCCTTTTTGCATACGGAGCCTCAATTTTTGGGAATTATGTTGATGTTATTGGATGAATATTTTCATTCAATTTTCAAAATTGTATGAAAAATGTTTTAATTTTTCCCTTAAATTAATATTATAAGTCATTAACAAATTAAATTTTTCAAATAAAATTAAAAATTATTTATTAATTATGTATTAGCAGATACGTTTTATCACAATATTAATTTGCATAAAGATTGAATTTTAATTTTTTTAAATAAGTTTATTTATTTTAAAATACCCATATGAATGATTTAATGAATATAATTATTGATGCTTCTTATGTTCTAAACGGATCAAGTAATTATTATTAGATTTATACTTTTTTAAGAATATTAAATTACGTAAGGATTACATTTGGAATGCTTTTAATTAGATTACATTTTTTGATTATTTACTTTGAGGATATCTAATTGAATGTAAGCTAGAATTTCTATACTAAAGGTTTCTTTTTACTTTAAATACCATACCATTCGATACTATCCGATACTATCGATACTATTCAACACAATCTGATAATATCTGGTCCTATACAATATAATCCGACACTATCCGAAGCTATATGATACTATCCGATTCTATCCGATACTGACCGACACTATCCGATAATATTTAAACCTATCCGACACAATATAATACTATCCCATACTATGCGACACTATCCATTACAATCTGATAATATATGATACTATTGAATACTCTCCAATACTATCCAATACAATCCAATACTATCTGATAATATCTGATACTATTAGAGACTATCGGTACTACCATTTACAATACGATTCTATATGATACTAGAAAATACTATCCTTTAATATCCGATACTGTTAGACACTATTCAATCATATCCGAAAATTTCGATATTATCCATTACAATCCGATACTATATGATACTTTCCGATATTTTAGACACTATCCGTTTCTTTCAATACTATCCATTACAGTCCGATACCATCTAATTCTCTACAATACACTTCCAGGTTATCCGATTCTTTCGATACTATCCATTACAATCCGATACTATCCAATACTATCCGATACTTTTGATAATATCCATGACAATCCGATACTGTCTGATACAATACAATATACTCCGATTTATCTCGTACTATCGATTCTATCCGATACTATTAAAAACTGCCAAAAACTATGCAATATTATTGGATAAACCCCGAAAATTTAAATAATATTCATTACATTCTCGTGTTATTTATGTAAGTAATACGTTCGTTCCGCAGCACTGCTCCGACCCAGGTTGCTGATCAATCTCTCTAGCAATCACCCCAAGTGAAGATCCTCACGAAGTCGTTATGTAAAGTTCCCCACTTGGGTCCATTAGTGGCAATCTTTTGTGTCTCTGTGACTTCTTATGTCTCTTCTAACTAGGGTCTCATTCACAAATTCTAACCATTCTTTTCGCGGTCTACCTCTGGGGACGCTGCCATTTACTTTACCTTGATATACTTGTTTCGTTAGTCATTCATTTGGCATTCTCTCAACATGTTCGAACCATCTTAACCGATTTCTTTCCCATGTGCCTACTAGCGTCTCTTCTGCACCACATTCTTTTAGAATTATCTCGTTACTTACTTTGTCCATCAGATTTTTCTCGCATATTATGCGTATGAATCTCATGTCAATTGCGTTAATTTTACTCTTATCTTTTTCTTGATAAGTCCATGTCTCGCTACCGTATATTACAGTCGGTACAAATATAGTATTATGTATTGCCATTTCAGCTTTATTTGATATATTTTTACTTCTGATAAGGGGACTTGCTCTACCAATAACCTTCTTACCTTCGTTTATGCGTCTATCTAATTCCTCATCTATCTTCCCGTCCCTAGTAAATAAGCTACCATGGTATACGAACTTATCAACTTGTTCAATTCTCTCACCATTTAATTAAATATTGCATAGTGTTTTCTGACTCTTTCCTTCGAAAACCATAGTTTTTGTTTTATTTGCATTAATTTTGAGACCCATGCTCTTCATGTTTGCATCTAGTTTATTCAACATTTTTTGTAAATGTTCGATAGACTCTGCCATAACAACCTTATCATCTGCGAACGCTAACCCACGTACCCTTACTGTTTCGAGATACACACCCTCTTCATCGAAGAGAGCCATTCTTAAATACTTGTCCATCAATAATATAAATAGCTATGAAAACATAACGCATACTTGTCTAACTCCTTGAATAATATCGAAACAGTTACTCAATTTCCCATTCACTCTTACACTCGCTTTGCTACCTGTATATATTGTTTTGATAACTTGTAGGAGCCATCCATTGACTGCATACCCTTTCAGGACTTCCCAAAGTTTACTTCTATCTACCTTGTCAAAAGCTTTTTCCAGGTCAACAAATGAACAGAAAACTGTAATGATTGCAGTCGCTATTATATTATATTATATCTCTAACCTCAGTGACACAGACTTTCTCAAATGAGTTTTCTATCGCATCGTGTTCAACATCGCAGTTGTGGTGTCCTATAGCTTCATTCCCGAATTGTCTTTTAAAATAGTCTCTGGAAGCCTCTAGTATTCCGTCTGCATCATATACCATTTCCCCCTACTATTTCTCATGCTGACGAATTCTGTACTTTTGTTTCCTTTCATCTTTTTATAAAGCAGTTTCTTGCTTCCTTCAAAGTCGTTTTGTATTTTCATCTCTTTTTCTGCTTTAATTGTGTCTGTACGTTCCTTAACTAATCGTTTAAGTATCCTGTTTTCGTGTCTATAATCATTTCTACATCTATTTCTTTCCTCTTTGCTAAAACCTGCGATGTTCAAAGTTCTCTTGTACGCTTCTCTTTTTGCTTTTTGGGCAGCCTGAATTTCATAATTCCACCACGCATCACCAGACATTCTCCCTACAACTGTGGTACCACACACTTCGATCGTACATCTAACAAGGATATTCCGTAACATTGTGCAGGCGCCCTCTATATCTTTCTTTTTTATACAGTCCTCCCATGTTGCCCTATTTATGCTTTCGATTCTCTTATGTTGGAAATCTATTCGCACATCCGGTTTCTGTAGGTTCTCAATTTTTATTCGCGTTTGTTTTGTTTTCTTTGTTCTCTTTTTTCTCCATCCCCGATCTAAGTTTATTTTTAAGATCAGAAGGTAATGATCAGTATTGCATTCAGGACCCCTCATGACCCTTTTATCTTTGACTAACTCTCTTAGTCTTTCATCCGCAACAACAAAGTCAATTATACTGCGGCTATTTCCTTTAGACCAGGTGTACATGTGGATCATTTTATGCCCTAACCAAGTATTTGTAATAAACAGATCCCTTTCTAAGCATAGGCCAACTAATTTATCTCCGTTATAGTTTGTTCTTGGATCCCCAAAATTACCTAGTACTCTTTCTGTATCCTGATTTTGGATGCCATGTTCAAATATTTCAAATCCGCCTTTCAACACGCCGTTTTTTATGTCTTTGGTTTCTCATCCCTTTTGCTTTGTTTCAGGCACAAATAAAATATCTACTTTCCTCACGTCCATAGTTTCACGCAATTCTTTTACCTTGAGATCATTTACTTCGCTAGCATTCCAAACACCCAGTCTCCATTCGTCGCCTGAAACATGAACTTTAGATTTTCCGTGTGCATGCCTTTTGTCATTAAAAGTTGCAGTCCTTTCCGAGGCTATTTTGTAGTTTGTATTATTCATTGTTTAGATTATACGTTGGGAGAGGGGAGAGGTAGAAATGGAACCGATAGAGTCGTCTTGGGTATGTGTTTTTGTTTTCATGCCGAGAAGGTCACCAGCCTTCAGCATA
>NC_046666.1:89163244-89168965 GCF_010883055.1 Belonocnema kinseyi | reverse complement strand
GTTTAACAGAATATTCCGGGTACAATCGTTGCAACTCCCTTATAAGGTCTCGATACCTCTCTTTCTTTTCATTCTCCTTGGCTATGATGTTTTTATCAGCTGATGCCGAAAATTCGATAACGAACATGGTTCGCTTGTCGGAGTCAAGAAGAACCATGTCAGGCCTCGAGTGAGCAACAGAAACAATTGTCGAGAATATAAAGTTCCAGTATATGCGGCACTTTCCATTCTCGGCAATTGACTCAATTTCCCTAGGAGCATTTATAGGAGCGATATTAAGGTGAATGCCGTAGGAGTGACAAAGATGGTAATAAAGCTCTCTTAGTGCCGCATTCTGCCTTTGTATGTAGGTGGTTCCCGCGTGAGTTGGACAACTAGATAGTATGTGAGCTAAATGCTCGGGGTGTGCATGGCACGCCCTGCAGCTATCATCGGGAATGTCTTGGCTTAAAATGTGGCGAGGGTATGTTAAGGTGGAAATGACACCGTCTTAGCATGCAAAAATGAAACCCTCTGTACCAGACTTCAATCCGGGCGATTTAAGGAAAGCAAACGTTAGCTCACAAGACATTGACTGATCCTTCATATTTCTGTAGAAGATACCGTGCATCCTCTTATCAAGGAGCTGTTCACGAAAGTTTTTCTCTTGTGCTTTCTTAATCCGGGCTTTCAGGAGTGAGTACTCGAGATAGATAAGATTTGATTCATTTTGCTCACCCCTAATACTGAAGTCAAGTCCGAGTGTTTCAGCAGCCTCCTCCGCTGCTTTGTACAGAAATGCTCCTTTGCCCACTTCTTCGTGATTCCTGACCATTTTAAGAAGAGGGTCTCTTCCATTTGCAACTCTATGTGCTGTACCCAGAATAATCCTGTTGTGAAGAGATTCAAGACTCAAAATATGCACATATAAAGAAGCGCGCGAAATATTCAAATCATGAGAATCGCCAGCACCGAAATCTGGAAATATTAAAATCCTAATCTCTTGATTTTATTTCAATGCGGATAGCTATATAAATAGAACCGCCGAAGTGTTCCGACCGGCAATCGTGCACCTTCGAGTTTTCAAATTCAGAATAGGAGAAATGGGTTGCGCGCGCAACCCAGTCATTTTATCGTCTCCTACTATATTCACACGGACATAGCCCTGTCATAGTATTGGACCACATCTCGTTTCAGATCTGGGATCACTGGCGCGAACACATGGACATAGGAAACAAGGGACTAGGCATGCCATCCTAACTCGTGCGAGCGGAGTTGAATCCACGGGAGGGGGGGGGGGGGGGGGGGGGGGGGGAGAATTCCATGAGTGGGGAGAGCCGCCATCTGACGATGTGTCATTTGATTATGCGCACGAGCATTTTTGCCGACACACTGTGCATGAAAATATAAACATGTGGGCGCTGCCATGTTTCTCGCGGGACATCAAAAGGTGGCGGACCTCCCCCGTCATTGCATCACCCCCGCAATGACATGCCTACTCCATTGTTTCCTATTTCCGTGCGCAAATCTAAGAGGCAACCGTTGTCCCTAAAGTTTGGGACGACTCCTACCCCGAAACGAAGGCAGCAGTTGTTCGGAGAAAATCTGCTGTCCAGATTGTAATTTTGGCGTTTTCGCAATTTCTTGCGTTGTCTGTACTTTTAAATTTATTATATCAAATATATTCCAGTTAAATACATTTATATATTTCAATAATTTACATGTACATATACAATTTACATATACTTCGGCCACGTGAAGAGGTCATGTTTCTGCCAATTGCCATACAAATAAAAACGAACAAAATTCAAGCATAACAAATTTGCAGGTTATAGGCATCCATACATTTACAAAACTTTGATTTAGTTCGAAATGATAGTACATTTACATCTAAGGTTAAATTACTTCAAATCAGTACTTTCTGCTTTACAGAATTTTGAGGTTAACCATACAGTTATGAAAAAAGCTCACAATCGAAAGAAAGTCGTATAATTATATTCAAACACTTCTTAAAAATGTTCAAAGTTGTTTATTTTTAGAGAAATATCCATCGCGATGATAAATTAGATACAGGAGAAGGCACATGCACTCACGTCTGGCATAAAACTATTACCGAAAACGTGAATAACTGTTTTACTTTGCCACTGGTACAGCACTTGCTCTACAGAAGTGTAGCTGCTGTCAGAAATCGGGACACCGGCTGCCCCAAATGAAAGTATAAGATTCGTCCTAGCGTTTGGCGCATCTGTTGTACCTATAGGTACGTCTGATGTACCAACATTTTTACCGTGCAGATTCTATCCGATAATTTTTATATTATCCACTACAATGCGATACATGATACAATTCAATATAATCCGATACTATACGATAATATCCAGTACTATCCGATACCATTCCATTAAATCGGAGAATCTCGATACAATTTATTACAATCCGATATTATCCGGTACTATCCGGCACTATCTGACAATATTCGATACAAAGCAATTCTTTTGCCGTTATCCAAAGCTACTGATACTATCCGATTCTATCCTATATTATCTGATACTATCCGATATTTTCGACACTATCCGATTCTTTCGATTTTATCCATTTCAGTCCGATAATATCGGATACTATACAATACTCACAGATACTATCAAATACCATCTGATACTAGTTGATACTAACCGATTCTATCCCAAATTATTTAATAGTATCCGATACTTTTGATACATTCCATTACAATTCGATACTATACGATTAATCTGATGCTATCTGATAATATTCCATACTATCCGATACTGTCCGATACCTTCGATGTTTTCCTTTACTATCCGATACTACCTGATGCTATTCTATACTTTCCAAACGAACCGATAATTTTCAATGCTCAAAGTTATTTTCGACTTCATCTGATACTAAACAATACAATTCGATAGTATCCGACTCTAGTCTACACTATCCAAAACTATCCTATATTATTGGATAAATTCCGAAAACTTCAATACTATCCGTTACAATCCGATACTCTCGATACTATCCGATACTTTCCGATACTAAACAATACTTTCCATACTATCCTATTCTTTCGATTACTATTCTCCTTTACCATCCGATAATATTCGATAAAATCAGAAAATTTCGATTCTATACATTACAATCAGATACTATCTGATACCATCTGATACTTTATGATACTTAACGATAACTTTCGATACTAACCATTACATTTCGATACTATCTGATACTATACAATACTCTCCGATACTATCCGATGCATTCGAAACAATCCATTAAAATCCGATTCTGTCTGACACTATATAATATACTTCAATAGTATCCGACAATATCCGATTTTATCCGACACTGTCCGATACTTTCCAATAATAAACGATATTTTTAACACTATACGATTCTTTCAATAGTATCCATTACAACCCGATACTATCCGATACATTCGAAACTATACATTAAAATCCGACACCATCTGATACTATACAATATACTTCGATATAATCCGATTTTATCCGGCACTATCCGATATTTTCCAATACTAAACGATATTTTTGACACTAACGATTCTTTCGATATTATCCATTACATACCGATATTATCTGATACTATATAATACTCTCCGATACTATCCTATACTATTTGATAAAATCCGAAAATTCTGATACTATCTATTACATTCCGATACTATCCGTTACTATCCGATACTTTCGATACTAGCCATTACAGAAAATTTCGATTATATACATTAGAATCAGATTCTATCCGATACATTCGATACTATTAATTACAATTCGACAATATCTAATACTATGTCACGTCCCAAGTAAATAGGCGAGGGTAGTTTGTTAATGGGATAGGTAAGGGAAGTTAAAGGGCTGATTAAGTCAGGGTGGTAAGGACTGACTATTATTTAATGTGGGATCGTGGTCCCTTGTCAATCCTGCGGGGACTGAGTGTTATGAAAACTCAAAAACATGACAAGTTTCATTAGATACAGGTATATTTATTAGAATATAATAGTACAAAATTAGGTTACAGTAAAGTAATTATAAACACTTACGCTACCTTTCAGTCTTGAATGGGCAACAGAAGATTTGTAATGTCGATGATATCCCCGATAATTGGTAGAACAGCGACGGAATTCTACCGGGTGTTTTTAGTTGATGTACACGAAATATTTGGAGATCAACTTGTACGAAGACCGAAAGCCGAAGGGACTTAGTTTATTCTTAACACTCCGTACTATTACACGATGGGAAGTAACAGGTACGCGACTTCATATAATGCGGTTCTTCCTTGAGGAATATTTCACGTTTGTTGAAAATGATCGCGACTTTATAAAAGCCGTTCGTACATTTGAAGTTTAAGTTTACAGTGGGACTGCCACAAACTAAAGATGATCTACGAGGGTAGTGCTGGGGTTTATATACGCTGGGGAGTTCGTAAAAATCACGTAGAGGTGCATTTGTAAAATGTCATGTAGAGGTGCATTTGTAAATTGTCACGTGAAGGTGCATTCGTAAATTGGAGAGCCCTGATAATTCAGCGAAGCGTTGCTTCCTGCACGATACTCTAGATATGGAGTTTCGCATGTCTCGATGTTTTGTCTTATGTTTTATATTCATTACATCGGCCAGTAATGGTAGTGGATGAGTAATATATTCGTTCAACCGCAGTGTTCGACACTCGCTTTGTCTCTACTTTTGACCTTTCCGGGATATAAAATATATTAATCATAATTTGTATATTAGGTCACACGCTTTTTAGACTCAGTGAGTCTGACTACATACATGTTCTTCCACTGCGTGGACTACACACTAATGGTGAACTGAAGCATAAAATTATAATGAAATGCAATTATTGTTTTAAACCACGCGTGTGTATTTATACTTTATATTTTCGGTTTTGACTTTTTTTCGTTTTAAATTATTAAAACTATAAATACACTCATATGATTATAATCCTAACCAGAGATGAGGTGGGAGATTGTCGATCCTATGTATTTAATTTCGAACGATTTTCGCCAGCGCCACCTATTACCTGAGGCTTTTGCGAACTAAAATAAAGCGCCCCTAATTACTCAGGCCAGTTTGCGAACTGAAATAGATTATAGACGGTTCTACTTGAGCGGTCAAACAGGGCGGCATTTTTCCAGTTTGACAATGTTGGTTGAGAAGATCAGAGTGGGTAATTTCCATGGGCATAGGAAACACGGGACTAGGCATGCTATCCTAACTTGTGCGAGCGGGGTTGAATCCACGGGAGGGGGGAGAATTCCATGAGTGGGGAGAGCCGCCATCTTACGCTGTGCCACTTGATTATGCGCACGAGCATTTTTGCCGACAAACTGTGCATGAAAATATAAACATGTGAGCGCTGCCATGTTTGTCGCGGGACATCAAAAAGGTGGCGGACCTCCCCCCTCATTGCATTACCGCCGCAATGGCATGCCTAGTCCCTTGTTTCCTACGTCCGTGCGCGTACAACTGCATACAACTGTTGCCTTCGTTTGGGAGTAGCAGTCGTCCCAAACTTTAAGGACAACGGTTGCCTCTTATGTTCGCGCACAGACATAGGGAACAAGGGACTAGGCATGCCATTGCGTGGCTGATGCAATGAGGGTGGAGGTCTGCCATCTTCCGACCAGTGATCCCAGATCTGAAACGAGATGCGGTCCAATACTATGACAGGGCTATGTCCGTGTGAATATAGTAGGAGACGCTGTAAATGACTGAGTTGCGC
>NC_046666.1:89142802-89163144 GCF_010883055.1 Belonocnema kinseyi | reverse complement strand
CGCGCAACTCAGTCATTTACAGCGTCTCCTACTATATTCACACGAACATAGCCCTGTCATAGTATTGGACCGCATCTCGTTTCAGATCTGGGATCACTGGCATGGCAGCGTCCACATGTTTAAATTTTCTTTCACAGTTTGTCGGCCCGAAACGCTCGTGCGCATAATCAAGTGGCACATCGTAAGGTGGCGGCCCTTCCCAATCATGGAATTCTCCCCCTTCCCGTGAACTCAACCCCGCTCGCCAAGTTCGGATAGCATGCCTAGTCCCGTGTATCCTACGCCCATGGAAATTTCGCATATATGGCATGGTCTATATTCTAGATCATAAACTGACTAGGTGGATTTGGGATGCTTTCATTAAAAAGTTTACATAAAAGAATCTGAAAGATCTTAAGGGAATTTTTTAAATTATGCACAATTAAACATTTTAAAAAAATTACTGTTTTTTTGGTATTCAAAGATTAATTTAAGAGCCTATTAATGAAAATTTTAATCATTCTTTTAATACATAACGATGAAAAAAAATGTTAAATGGTGGAAAATAACAAACATGTTTATTGAAAATTAATACTTTTTTGATGTTTAAAGATTACTATATATTTTTGGAATTCATTGTTTATTGGAAGAAAATTTATCTTCTCGGTTAAAAAAAATCTTTTTCATTAAAAATTTAACTCTTTTTGGAAATTTGTTGATTTTGAATTGAAAATTTAACTATTTTATTTATGCTTCAAAATTGATTTTTTTCAGTAAAAAATTCATCTATTTGGTTGAGAATTTTAAGATTTTTGTTTTCAAGTTTGTTGTTTTTTATCAGAAAATTAATTTTCTAGGTTAAAAACTCTTCTTTTTATTGCAGATTAAACTTTTTTTAAATCCGTTGTTTTTGTGTTGAAAATTGAACTATTTAATTTGTGTTTTTAATGCTTGAAAATTAATCTTAGTAGAAAATTAATTTTTTGTGTTACAAATGGAAGTTGTTTTTAAGAAATATTTGGTAAATTTTTGGAAATATTTTTTTTAATCACTCAGAATCTTCTGAAATTTCTGAATGTCTGAAACGGAGGCGAATTTTTCTTGAAATTTAAAAAAATAATTTGTCTATTTTTTTTACATAAAACCTGGGAGACTTGGCAGAGTCATTGCATTTTTTTAAATGTTGTGGAAAAAGTGGAAAAATTATGTAATCTTGCAAATAATGACAGGGTTTTTTTAATTGAAAGATTAATTTCAAAGATTATTAATCAAAGACTTATTAATTATTTTAGTAAGCCATGCCAATAAATGGTGTAAATTTAAAATCCTTATTGGAAATGTGTGTTTTTTTGTTTGTTTAGAATTCAAGTAATTATTTGTTAAATTAGCTGTTTTTGTTAGAAAATAAAGCTTGTATGAAAATTCCATTTTTGCATTGAAAATTCAAATATTTGGTTAAGAATTAAATTCTTATTTAAAATTTTGAATTGAAAATTGAAGTATTTACCAAGAAATTTTTTTAGTCCAAACTGTAACTATTCTATGTTTTTTATTGGTTTAAGATTAATCTTCTTAGTTGAGTATACTTTTTTTATAGAATATTTAACTATTTCTTGAAAATTCGTCGTTTTTAAATATTTTTTCAATATTAGGAAATCTTTTAAACTTCTAAAATATTTTTAATCACTTCAACACTTCTAAATTCTTCAACACCCAAATTTGTCTTACAATTTTTAAGTCCTAAAAAATTTTAAAATTGCCAAAGATATTATGGATTCTTTCTCAGAGTTCTTAGAAATCTTTTAAAATTTCCTCGAACAATTTATTTTTAAAAACAAGAAATCCTTTCAAATTTGTTGTATGAATATAATTTTAGTGAATGTTTTCGGTTATTTACTGATCAAAAATTAATTTTGTGAGAATTTCTACAACTTTTTCAAAACATTTCAAAAAATTGCCAAAAAATATTCTGGAAAACTTTAATATTGAGAAGATTTTTAAAAGATAATAAAAACTTAGATTTCTGAAGATTAAAAAAAAAGTTTTGGACTCTATTTCAGAATTTCGAAAGGTTTTAAGAAATTAAACATTTGTGGCCTAACATTTCGGGGAAAGTTTTAATTTATTTGTTATTTCAGGCCATGTGATGAGAATAACAGCTGATTAAATCAGCCCTAAGATCAATATTTTTTCACCCATATTGAAAATAAAAGTTTAAATAACGCGGAAATTTTTTCGGAAAATGTTAATAAATATTAAAGGATCGTTTGTGGCCTTGCAAAGAGTTGGAGGAAGAAAAAAGTTTATTTATGCAAATTATGATTATCGATGGACACATTTAGGTTTTACAGCAGAAGTTTGCTTTTAAGTTTCTCTTACGGTACTCATGCAATCTGTTTTACCCACAGATCCCTAGACGTTCGAAGTTGTCTACTCGCTACGCTAGCGCAACTTTAACACAGCTGATACCAGACTGATACGTATGTCAAACCAAATATGTTTATTTGCATTTCAAGTGCAAACATTAGTTTTTGCATTATTGGTGCATAATGTTCGTGAGCGATTTTTGTTGTTTTGTCCCACTTTGATAAATATAAACCTCATAACTAGCCCATTAACAACATTGCAAACTGCTTGCAGGGTTTGACGACAGCACGGTCGGTATTTCTGCAAAATAGAAATTAAAAAAAAACTTTTTTCACTATTCTAATTATTTAAGACCAGAGACGAATTCTTGCATGCCTTCTATTTATCGTGCCAAATTTTTAACACGATATCTCATTCCGTGTGGACGTAAGTTGGGAAAGAAAACTTCCACTGGTATTTTCTTTACCGAAACAAAGCAGATACATGGACTTTATTACCTCCTCTTTCATTTCCCAAACTTTGAGAGCGATACCTCATTTCGATTAGACGTAAGTTGTGAAAGAAAAATCGAAGACCAGGTTTGGTAACGTGACCCTCTTGTCACATGGGCTTAAAAAACAAATTTTTTTAAAGAAAATTAAAAAATATTTTGAAACTTTTTAAAACATTTAAAAACTGCGTTGACTCAAGAATCCGGTAAACAAAAGTATCAACACTCAGAAATTTCCTAAAAAGGAAATATGATTTATCGCGTGTATGCTTCAACTGGTGTCATTTTTATATGACGGTTGCTGACAGTAAGACTATGTGGTGGTCTTTAATCTTTTTCTTTAGATTTTCATATACAATATTTCCTAAATTCATATAATTTGATGTAATATTTAATATATTACAGACAATTGAAAATTCTTAAATTAGAAAAGTCCGGAACAATAAAATTCCTGATAGTTTCTAAGGTTATTGAATTTAAAATTTCACGAACATAAACATTAATCAAATTGTGTAAGTATTAAAAAACCTAGTTTTCGTTGTAAAATTTTTCTTTGAAAATGGAAAATTTTTGTAATTCGTTGTTTTTTGGTAGAAAATAAAGCTTGTATGCAAATTCCTTTTTTTTCTTGAAAAATAAAATATTTGGTTAAAAATTAATTTTTTCATTTCAAATTTTGGATTGAAAATTGAAGTATTCAAAAAGTCAAATTTTTTAGCTCAAACTTTAACTATTCTATTTATTTTTTTTATTGGTTTAAAATTAATCTTCATAGTTGAGAATTCTGTTTTTATAGAATATTTGTTCTTCAACGCCCAAATTTCTTTAAAAATTTTTAAGTCTTAAAAAATTAAGAAATTGTCGAAGATATTTTGGATTTTTCCCAGCATTTTTAGAAATCTCAGCTTAAAAGATATTTAGGACTTTTAGAAGATTTGAAGAAATAATTTTTCGAAAAACTATTTATGTTTTTAAATATTGTTAATCTCTTCAAAAATTCTGAAATTCCTAAATAATTTTTAGAATAAAAAATTACATCTTTACAATGACTTTCAAAACTTAGAGATTTTTCGAAACTTTCAGAGGAATCTTAACAAAAAAATTTCATCCTTTCAAAATTCTTAAATAGCTTCCAACATTTTTTTCGAAATTCTCAACATTTTATAAAATTGTTCAATATTGTTTACAAAATGTATAAAAAAGTTTTAATTGTCTAAAAAATTTCATATTTTAAATTACTTTAAGAACTTTACAAAACTTCTACACCTTCGAAATATCTTTTCAAATCATTCCGTTTTCCTAAAAAATCTTTTAATTGTCCTAAAATCTTCTAGATTTTGTTTCGTGTGTTTTAAAATAAAACCTCAATTATTTTAAAAATTAAGATATTCTAAGTTTTTTGCCCATTATGTATATCATTTTTCTTACCTCTTTCAAAGTTTGAAAAAGTTTACAAATTTTATACTACGATAGCAAAATTTTAAGAACAGAGTTATTTCCTATAATATTAGAAAACCCAGTTGCAATTAAAATTTTCTTTTTAATTAATAATGTTTAGAAACAGTTGGAAAACATTTGATCATGAAATAAAATTACATAATTGAAAATTTTCATTCACAAAATTTATGTTGCGGGAAACTCATAATATTCATTAATAGAGTTAATTACAGACGGTTAACTGAAACAGTCTTTATTTCAAGTGACATGTAAAATTCTTAGAAATTAGAAAAATCCACTGCAAGAAAAAAAACGAACATACATATCTTATTTTTTTCTTATCCAACTTTGTTTATTAAATCATTAATATTCAGGGGCAAGCTGGGCCTCTTCCCCCCGTTAATAACAGTTAATATGCATAAATATATTTAATTGTATGCATATTTTTAAACAAATCTTATATTAAATTAACGCAAAAAATTTAAAATTCCTTGGAACATTTTTAAATACTCTCAAATATTGCAATTCCTGCCAAATATTTTGACACACCTTAAACTTTTTAAAAAAGTTTTTTAAGAACTTTTGAATTTTTTTAAATAACAATTCTAAGATTTGTTTAATTCTTTAAAATTTCTTAAAATAATAAAAATAAGTTGGAAATTCCTTGACATCTTTTAAAACATCCTCAAATATTTAAAATCTTTTGAATTTTTTAAAACTCTTGAAAATATATTGAAATTTTAAAAATACAGTGAAATATATCAAATCCTTTAAAATCTCATATTAAATAACTAGAATAAATTGAAAATTCCTTGGAATCTTTTTAAATTCTCTCAAATTTGGCGAATCCTTTAAAATCCTTTGAAATACCTAGAACTTTTTTTAAAGATTTCTAAAGTACTTTTGAATTTAAAAAATAACCCTTTTAAAAATTTTTTTAATCTTTGAAATTCCTTTAAATTATAAAAACAAATTGAAAACTCCTTGACATCTTTCAAAACATCCTCAAATATTTAAAATCGTTAAAAATCTTTCGAAATCTCTGGAAATTTTGTAAAACTTCAGATTGAAATTTAAAAAAAGGAGAAAAGTTCCAAAACGTTTAATATTGAAATGTTTGTAGATTAGAGTTTTGAAAATGGGATCAATAAAAATTCAAATCTTTCGAAATGTAATTTTCAAACATTTTCAACTATTCAATAAGAATAATTTTCAACTCAATGGGATTCAAGTCTTCAGATTTTGAATTGTAAACTTGAAAGTTTATTTATAAAAAATTAATAATCACGAATTAATTGAAAGGGTTTAAAATGTAAACTTCTGTTTTTCAATTGGGCAATCTCTAAATGAAATTATTTCAGACTTTTAAAGAAGTGCTTTAAAAATCTTTAAAAAAAAGGTCAAGGTAGGTCAAAATATTTTGAAGGTACTTTAATATTTGACAGTATTTCAAAATGTTGCAAGGAATCTTCAATTGATTACGGTAATTTAATATGAGATTTTGAAAGATTTATTATATTTTAGGATACTTTAGCAGATTCCAAGGAATTTTCAATCGATTTCAATAATGTAGTATCGGATTGTAAAAGATTTAAAATATTTTAGGGTATTTTTAAATTTTCAAGGAATTTTCAAGAGATTTTAAAGGATTTTAAAAATTTGAGGATGTTTAAAAAGATGTTAATGATTTTGCAATTCATTTTTGTAATTTAAAGGAATTTCAAAGAATTTTAACAATTATAGCGGGGTTGATTGTCGATATTCGCCGATACCATCCGATTCTATACGACACGTTCGATACCATCCATTACAATCCGGTACTATTTGATAACACATCATTTAATAAGTCCCGAGACTAACAACGAAAACAACATTTTTTTCAAAAATCATTTTTATTCATCAACATAATCTCCTTTTAGAGTGATATAATCTTCCCAACGCCTTTCCAACAGCTTTCAAACAGCTCTCTGAATCGTCGAAACGTTGCTTCTTTTGTTCCATTGAAAGAAATCGCGGCACCCACTTGGGAAAAACCTTTTTCATGCTCTATTTTTCATGAAGGATTGTAAATACGCTTCCAGATGATATCTGTGTCATTTCTACAATCTCACGAACCTTTACTTTGCGATTTTTCATTACGATTTTTAAAACTTCACTCACATTTTCCGGTGTAACCGCTTCCAATGGCCTACCCGAACGTTCTGCATCGTTTGTGTCCGTACGACCAAGTTTAAACTCAGCATACCAACGACAAATCGTTGATTTGGATGGAGAGGAGTCCGGGTAACGTTTTTCAAGCTACTGCTGGGCTCCTACGGTGTTTTTACCCATTAAAAACAATGTTTAATCAACGCGCAAAACTCGCTTTGTTCCATTTTTCAAACAAATTACAAAGTGACTTTACTCTAACCTTGATAACTCTGCTGTTTGTGGTCCAATCGACGTGAACTTTTTACACGTTTCATGTGAAGGTTCGCACTCTAGGAAAACGTGGCTAGTTTGGTACTACTAGCACAATCTCTGGGTTAGTCTCGGGACTTATTGAACGATGTGTTACTATAAATTATCATTCAATACTATCCTATACTATTATGAACCCCTCGATACTATCCGATACTATTTGATGAAATGCGAAGATTCTGATACTATTTATTACAGTCCGATACTATCCGATACTTTCCCATACTATCCAAAATTATCCGATACTTTCGATACTATCCATTACAATCCAATGCTATATGACACTATAAGATATAATGCAATACTTTTCAATATTATCCGATACAATCCGATACTATCCGATACTATTCGATAAAATTCGAAAATTTTGTTAGCTTCTATTTTAACCCGATACTATTCCAGACTATTCCATACTTTCGATACTATCCATTACTATCGATACTATTGATACTATATTCGATAATATCTGATACTATAAAATATAAAGCGATACTTTCTAATACTATCCTATACTATACGATACTATCCGATACTTTCTAAAACTACCCTATAATATACGATACTATCCGATATTATTCAATAAATTTCGAAAATTTCAATTCTATCCATTACAATCTGATAATATCCGACACTATCCGATACTTTCGATACTATCCATTACGATCCGATACTATCCGATGATATTCGATACTATCTAAAATATTTTTCGATGCTTTCGATGCCATCCATTAAAATCCGATACTATCCGATATTATTCGATACTTTCGATCCTATCCATTACAAGACGATACTATCTGATACTATTCCATATAATCAGATATTTTCTATAGTATCCATTAAAATCAGACACTGTCTTATACTATACAATATAATCCGATACTATCCTATGCTATCGGATACTTTACGATGGTAAACGATATTTTCGACACTATTCGATTCTTTCGATACTATCCACTACAACTCAATAATACCTTATACGATACAATATAATCTGATACTATCTGATACTATTCGATACTATCCTAAATTATGCGAAAAAATCTAAAAATTTCATATTATCCATTACAATAATCTCCGATATTATCTGATCCTTTCGATACAATCAATTTTACTCCTATACTATCTGATACTATAGAATATAATTCGATACTATCGATACTATCTATTGCAATCCATTACTGTCTGATACTATACGATATAATCGGATACTACACGAAAATATCCGATACTATCCGGTACTATCCAGTGCTATCCTATACTATCCGATATTATACGGAACTTTCCGATACTAAACGATACTAAACGATATTTTTGACACTATTTAATTCTTTCGATATTATCCATCACATTCCGATACTATTTGATACTCATCATACAGTAATCTCAGATACTATACTATACGTGCGATACTATTCTTTACAATACGATAATATCCGATACAATACATTATAATCCAATACTATCCGATTACAATCCGAAACTATTGGATACTATCCATTACTATCGATACTATCGATACTATATTCGATAATATCTGATACTATAATATAGAAAGCGATACTTTCTAATACTATCCTATACTATACGATACTATCTGATACTTTCTAATACTAGCCTATAATATACGATACTACCCGATATTATTGAATAAATTTCAAAAATTTTGAATTTATCCGTTACAATCCGATACTGTCCGATACGTTCGATGCTATCCATTACAATCCGATACTATTCGGTACTATCCTTAACTGTTCGAAAAATCTAAAAATTTCGATACTATCCATTACAATAATTACAATATACTGGAACCGCATTTATATCCGCCGTCCGAGAACGTGAACATTCATTTATATCCTCCCGGAAGGAGATCTCACCAAGGCTACTCAGCGAAGGGGAAATGGCCGCGCTGCGCTCTGATTGGCTTATTTGTCACGTGGTACTGCAAAGTGGTGGAAGCCAAGCGGATATAAATGAGAGTTATGCAGGAATATAAGCGCGAAAGAATATAAGTGAGAGCGGATATAACCGCGGTTCCAGTGTAATTACAATAATCTCCGATACTATCCGATACTTTCGATACAATCCATTATACTCCTATACTACCTGATACTATATAATATAATTCGATACTGTTGATACTATCTCTTACAATCCATTACTATCTGATACTATACAATATAATCACATACTACACGAAAACATCCGATACTATCCGGTACTATCCAATGCTATTCTATTCCATACTTCCGATACTATCCATTACAATCCGATATTGTCTGATACTACACAATATAATTCAATACCATTCGATACTATGCGATACCATCCGATTAAATTCAGTGAAACTCACAAATATCGATACTATCTATTACAATCCGACACTATCCGAAATTTTGCAATACTTTAGATTCTATCCGTTAGAATCCGATTCTTTCTAATACTATGCAATATAATCAGATACTATCCGATAATTTTGATATTATCCATTACAATCCGATTCTACCTGATATAATTAAATATAATCCGATACTATACGATAGTATCCAGTACTATCCGCTATTATTGTATAAAATCCGAAAATCTCGATAATATCCGGTACTATTGGATACAAACCTGTTTTTTCGACGTTTTCCGAAGCTCTCTGCTACTATTCGATTCCAAGTGATAGCATCCGATACTGACCGACACTATACGATAATATTCAAAGCTGTCATATACAATACAACACTTTCTAATACTATGCGACACTATCCATTACAACTGAATAATATATGATACTATACAAGAATCTCCAATGCAACCCAATACAATCCAATACTATCCGTTAATATCTGATTAATATAGACACCATTCAATAAAATCCAAAAATTTCGATATTATCCATTGCCATCCGATACTATCCAATTCTATGTTATACTATTCGATATTTTCTGATATTTTTAGCACTATCCGATTCTTTTGATACTATCCATTTCAGTCCCAAGCTATCGGATACTATACAAAACTCACCGATACTATGCGATACCATTCGATACTATTTGATACTATCCGATTCTATCTCATAATATTCGATTATATCCAATATTTTTTTCAACTGTTGTATTCTAAAAAGATTTGAAGGAAACCTTTATGGAGATCTAGGGTAGAAATATATTTTGCGCGACACAACTTATCTAGGATATTATTCATTTGGGGTAAGGGATAAGCGTCTTTTTTCATCACTTCATTGAGCTTTCGAAAAACCAGACAGAATCTCTCAATTTTATCTGGTTTCTTTGCCATTACGACAGGGGACGACCAACCACTTTTGGATTTCTATGATGTCGTCAGCCAACATGACCTCGACTTCACTGATATTATGTCCCATAACCTTGGGTGAAACTAGGTAGTGACAACATTTATCTCCTGGCCATTCTTCCACTTCAAAGTTATGGAATCTAAACAGATCCTCCTTATACCACCAAGTTCTATCCTCGAAATCTACCTGAATAGGGAACATTTTTAAGATATCTAAACCCATGGCAAATGCAACTGGGAGGGATGGTAATATGCGTATTCGCATTTGCCAGGCTTTATTTTTCAACTCTATAATGGTTATAACTTCTTGCGGTACTAATTCGACTTGACTATTTTCCATTTGAGCTAAACCATGACTTTTTTCGATCCTTAAACTCATATTCTTGAGAATTTTCATACTCTCAGGACCTATGAACGAACAAGAAGCACCGTTGTCTACTAGAATTTTTACTGGGTTACTTATAATTTTTAGGGTCACAAACATAAGGGGTTCAGGTGTGCATAAGGGCGTCGGATCATATGGTAATTCAGCTAAATTAAATATGGAAATGACGGGAAATTTATTGGTACTACTCTCTGGGTTTAACTCTCCAAGTACGTTGCAACGTTGCAACGTTGCTCTCTTATATTTGGGAACGCTGCTGTCCTGAACGAGAGAACGAAAAAGTACTACAGTAGTCGATCCGACTTCTACATTCATATAAAATTTCTATAAACCGGCGCGTGTCCCGAAAATAATGCAACCGTCTGAGTGAATTCCGGGACTGCTGTTGTCCCAAGAGTTTGGCGCGCCGTCCGTTTGTCCCTTTGTCGGATCGCAGCGTTCTTAAAATAAGAGAGTAGATGTCTTGAACACAGGGCGCACTGAAGCTCGTATATTTAGTTCAGCAGTGGTACGTAGAAGTACCGCAGTCGCCCGAAATTGCTTTCCGTGTAGCTCGACTTTGTCTGGAAAGGGATTGAGAATAGGAGGATATTCTAGATTCAAATAAGGTTCGGAAACTATGAGGGGAGGGGGGGGGGGTATGAATTCTCTACTGGTCAGAATACCCATTGGGCACCGGGACGTCCTAAAGACGTACTTAGAATGTACCTCCATGTCATATGATTTGACATCTTTAAGACATCCTTTAGATCTTTTCATGTCTTTAAAAGGTCCTCAGGACGTCCTTAAGACGTCCGCCGAAAGACGTATATAGGACAAGTTTAGGACTTGTGTGCCCGCTGGGTAGGTTCTATATTGGGACTAAATAATCGGAAAAGCGCTGTCCTGTTTTCTTACAGTTCCAGCAAGATAGCATGAGGGTACTATTTTCTTGACTGTGATTATTTTCAGGAGTGCTCTGTGGCAGAAAAGGGTTTGAAGCATTTGTACGACTTGATGTATTGGATATGGGGTCTCTATGGGGTGTATCTTTACATGGAGGGATCTTAGGTTTTTCCTTAGGCTTTGCGTTCGCCTTAAAATCTAGATCTTTTAATAGAAGAAGTTCCTCGATCATGTCTTCCAAATTTACGACAGCTTCTGGTTGCTCTTCTAACATATTAATCCTTTCTCGCCTCCAATCCTGATTTTTGCCTGTACTTTCTCGATAAGCCAGATCAGTTAAAAGAGAACGTTCTGGAGCTATTAGAGGCTTATAAGATCTAGCTATCCTATAACTTTTCTCTGACACGAGAGCCAGCTGTTCTAATTGAGCACATCTATGTATTTGATGACGCGGAATTGTCAATTGGAAACGTGGTAAAGGTTGCGGTGTGCAAAGCTAATCTCTTCTCGCTCGGTGAAGGCGGGATCTAACAAATCATACATTGCCAACATAGAAGTGAAATAGTCGGCTATCGAGTCTCGTTCGCCTTGATTCACCCGATAGAATTCTTGACGCAAGTCGAATTGAAAATCGGAATCAGCGAACCTTGAGCGAAAATTGGAAGCAGCCTGGTCAAAAGTATGGCAATTGGACTGCATGCTTCTATATTAGTTAAAAACAATACCTGCCAAAAAGAAAGGGAGCAATCGCAACCTCACAGTATCATTTACTGGGCAAATTGATCTACCTTCAATAAGACGGTATAATTTTCAGCATCTTCCTCTCGAGAACCTGCGGATTTTAAATTCCACTTTCGCATGATTTTATCACAGAACAAACGAGAGATAAAGTTTGCATCGATTCCAGGTGAAATATTCACCGCAACAGCAATTAACCTTGCCGGATAAACTTTACATTAATCGAAGATAATTTCCAATTTTTAATATTGCCAGGATAATCTTTCGCCTTATAATAGCTCCATTTTTATTCGAGATGTAGCAAGAATTTCGACGCCAGTGCTATCTATCGTCTTTTAACTTCATTAAATTGCAGGGAACTAGGGATTCCCACCTGTCAGTTTCTTTTTTCTGCTCATTGCTAAATGGTATTAAATAAGTTCTAAAGCATCTACAATAGTCAAATTTATTTCGGAGGAGACATATCAGTAAAACCAATTTTTTTATGTTTTTTGTGGCTGATTCTACATATTTTACCGAAATTTGCTCACTCCAGCGTCACGCAGTAGACGAGATCAGAATTATTCTCCTGACCTCAATCAAGCTTTCGCCGAAATATGTTTTATTTTTAACTGTTGCAAGTTTTACCTGCAACAAATCTGAGCTTTTGTTTTTTCTGCGCTCTTTGAAATCTGTCATCCCGATTTAGCACTCGAATTCACTCATACTATGACGTTTTCCTTTTGCTGCTAAGGACACCGTAGCCGACGACAGCTTTATTCCATCGTAGGATAAACTTTCGCGAAATATCATGTAAACTTTAACAGCAGGAAATTTTACATACAACAAAATTTAACTTCAGTCTTTTACATTCTCATTATAGAAGGTATTAGATTTGTGTAAAATCTGACTTCCCAGTTTTTTTCAAATGTCGACGTTTTGAGACCCCCTGAATCCGAAAAATAGGTATTTACGAATGTGTCTGTCTGACTGTATACCTGTATGTATGTATGTATGTATGAATGTATGTATGTATGCATGTATGTATGTATGTGAACACGATACTTTTAAAAAAATTAATCTATTCGATTGGCCTTTGGTACACTCGTTTACTGGCCTAAACTAAAGGCCAAGTTCGTTAGCCAGACATTTTGGGTAAAAATTCAAAAAGTGGGCACATTTTGAATATTTTGGAGACCACTTTTTTAAAAATTCAAACATTCTCTGTACGGTTACTCATAGTATTTAGAAGGTCGAACAATGTATCCTTATGACTTTTGATAAAATCAAAAATTACCAGAGTTATAGCATTTACAAGATTCCAAAAACATACGACAATTAACATTTTAAGCCAAATAACGCACGATATGAAAAAAGTCAACAACAGAAAAATGTTAGTTTTCGATAGCCTTACAAGATTATGATATCAACTTTTTTAATTTTTTCGAAAAATGAAAATTCAAATTTTGACCGCACAAAAACTAATCAAAAATCGCAAAATGCATTTAGCAGTCAAACTATGCAAGATAGGTGAAAAATGATGGAACAAACATTGTGCACCCAAAAAAATCTCCAAATTTGTTATTGATGACTTTTTTATAGGATACGTAGTTTTTGTTTCATATATAAAAAAAAACATTGAAAATACAAAAATTAAATTTTTCGACACATGGCACAAGCTAAACAAAAATAAAAATATAACATTTTTCACCAAAAGTAGAGCAAACCAATTTTTATTAATGGTTTTTTTACATTCGAATATGTCTGCCTGTCGGTCTGTCTGTATGTATTTATCAAGTTCGTTAGCCAGCCATCTTGGATTCAAATTAAAAAAGTGAGCGCATTTTGAATATTTTTAAGACCACTTTTTCAACATTCAAGAATTCTCTGTACGAGTATTCATAGTATTTAAAAATTCCAACAATTTATCCTAATGACTTTTTTCCTAAAATTAAAAATTACTAGAGTTATAGCATTTACAAAATTCCAAAAAACACACGAAAATGAACAATTTTACAATTTTACAGTATTTCAAAGATTCTAAAATAGACGAATGCATTTTCAAAAAAAAATCGTATATATATATATATATATATATATTTAAGAATGCGCCTTTTTTAAGCGGGACAGTGAAACTTCGTCTGTTTTGATACTAATGCAAGTTATGAATTATAATAATATACATTTATGGAAATAATATATAAAATTTGAAGGATAAATTCGAGTGCAAAGCACGAGATACGTGACGAGAATGTGTTCGTTAAAACCAAAGGAGCTTTAACAAAAGAGAATTCTCAATCACCAAATTAAGTTTATCGATGATTTCACCTTTAGTTTTAAATAGTCTATGCACAAAGATCGAGCGCGTACCGCAAGGTAAATACATTATCGAGCGCGAAGCGCGAGAACTAATAGTCGCGCGCCCTACGCAGAAAATTCATATATTATGTTGAAAATTTGTCTTTCTAGGTATAAATGTAATCTTCTTCGTTCAAAAACTAATCTTGTAGAAAACTAATTTGGTAGAAAATTAAACTATTTAGTTTGAACTTAAAGCTGTCTATTTGATAAGTTGAAAATTAAACTAATTGTTAGAAAATTCATCTACTTGATTGAAAAGTCGTCTTTTTTGGTACATAATAATAGTCTTCTTGGGGAAAAAATACTAGTCTTTTTGGGCACAAAATATTTGTCTTTTTGGATATAAAATGAATCTTGTTTGTTGAAATTTCAACTGTTTGATACAAAATTCAAATATTTTTTAAAAAGCCATCTTTTTAGGTACTTTAAAGTCCACTTTTTTCTAAAACATTCGACTTGTGTGCTTGAAAGCGTTACTCCATTGTTGAAAATTAATATTTCGTGGAAAATTTCACCATTCGTTCAAAAATGCATCTTTGTATGCTAAAAATTCAACTATTTCATTAGAAATTTAACTATTTTGTTAAAAATCTAATTATTTTTGGAAGATTTAACTATTTTTATATAGTCAACATTTTTGGTCAAAAATAGGAACTGTGTTGTTAAAATTTCATGTTGAAAAATCATCGATATTGATTTAAATTTATGTTTCTAGTTTGAAGAGAACCTTTTTTTCATTTAGCCGTCTTCCAAAAAATTAAACTCGTTGGCTTGAGAATTCCACTATTTGCCAAAATCTTGAACTATTTTTTTGAAAAATTGTGTTTTATTCGAAAGTTTATCTGATTGGTTGTTAATGCTACGGTTTGGTTGAAATTTTTTTTTTAATTCTTCTTGTTGTGTTGAAAATTCACCGTAGCCGACGGCTACGTTACTTTCGGGGTAGGGGTAGGTTAAAAAACCAAAAATTAGTAAAGTAGTTTATGGATAACCCATTACTGAAAACATTTTTCTGTGACAAGAAATTGGCATGCCGCCGCCAGACCTTCAAAAAAATAACCTTGGTGGCTCCAGGCCCCGCCAGGCCTCGACCTTTCATGATTTACACTTTTACAGTAAGACTCGTCGGATAGGGACGGACCGGGTCTCCACTTTCGATCCGGCAGGTCGCACAAACAAATTTCAGCTACACTACACATCCTGGTGGTGACGTTTCTTAGAATATACAAGGCCTTAATATTGGACCGACCCGCAGTGGGGAAAAAATTACTTTTTTGGTTCAAGTTGACGAGCCTGATTTTTAAATTAGGTTGTCAATTTTTTTATAAATAAAAATATATGACGAAAAAAATGGCCCTTTTTGGACGTTCCCGGTGCTCGCCAAAAACAGGAAAATTGTTGAAATGGCCAAGTTGCATAAAGTAACATTAGTTAAAGATTTTCCAATATTAGACAATGAACAAAAGAAATTTTTATAAACAAATTAGTTGTTGAAATAATGTTTTTTACGATTTTCCATAATTATACGTTTTTTCAAGTTATACCCTACCGATAGTAATCTCTGAGTATTCTCAAGCGAAATAGTCTGGCCCATTTGAGTTTATAAGTAGAGTCGATTTGAATGATTTAGTTTCTGAGATAGTCTGAGAGATTTGGGTCATTTTCAAGGTCCATTTAGTGGTCCTTTTGAGAGTCATGCGACGGTAATATAATGTTCCTTTTGTATTCGTCACGTACCGGGCGGGCAGAGTTATTTACAGTAGTTGGCCTTCGCTAATCCGACTCTCCCTTTTTAAATTTCTCTTCAAATTATTAACACTTTTTTTTTAGTTGATGAATTTTCTCATTATACTTATTTATAATTATAACTTATATACTAATATACAGTTTTCGAGTTGCATTAAAAAATTTTGTCTTTTTTGGCATATCTCATTCCATTTACGAGAAACGTTGTATTAATTCCAATTTTAAGCATTTAAAAAATAGTTAGATATCTGAAATCATCGAAACTCTTAGATTCCGAATTATTATGTTTTAGGCTGTTAACTATGAAATTTGAAAAATATACTTCTAAATTTTAATCCGAAAGCTTAACAAAGGACGCTTGAGTGTCGGCTACTCTATTGATATAGCCTCTCTGCTTGTTATTTATGATCGATTTCTTATTTCAATTTCAGCCTCTCTGCTTGTTATTGATGATCGTATTTCTATTTCAATTTCGGAAAGGAAATTTTAAAGCCTTTAAAACATTTAAAAGAGCTACCTGGACCTTTAAATATATGTACCTGAGTGTCTGCGGAGAATTTCTCTGAGCTTCTCTGACCCTAAAGAATCTTTAGAATATATTCAGAGATGTCTATAGGTAGGGTATTGCAAGAAATTTGAATGGAAACAATATTATATCGAAATAATTTTCTCATGAGATTATAATGGTTTATATTATAAACAAATTTAATGAACAAATGCAGTAATCAGGCATTTTTCGATAGGAAAATTATTTTTTTTTGTATGTCAATTTTTACTTTCTCATCAGAGAAGGTATTAGATTTGTGTAAAATTTAACCCCTCCCCAGTTTTTGTCAAATGTCCACGTTTGGAGACCCCCTGAATCCGAAAAACAAGTTTTTACTTATGTGTCTACCTGTATATCTGTCTTTATGTATCTCTATATGTCTGTCTGTGAATACGATAACTTTTGTAAAAATTAATCTATGAGATAGCCCTTTGGTACACTCGTAACTCGTAACAACTTTTTGGATTTTTCGAAAAATCAAAAATTCAAATTTTGACAGCATGCAAAATAATGAAAAATCCAAAAACTATATTTTGCGGCCAAACTGTGCAAAATACGGTGAAAGATAACTTCAGAAAAATTGTGCATTTGAAAAAGATCTACTAATTTTGTATTAACCACTTTTTGATAGGATTCGCAGTTTTGGCTTTAATCATAAAAAACGTTATTGCAGTAAAAAAAATGTGCCCGCTGCGTGGACACTTTCTTACCACAACTTTTATCTTTTAATTTCTTTTTCGTCTCGTGTGTGGGGTTTCAACAAATTTAACTTTTCATGTTTTTTGTGCTATTTTGTATGATTTAAACTAACAACGGAACTATCAAACAAATTATTCTTAAAAAAATAAATCATTTTTACATTCTCATCAGAGAAGGTATTAGATTTGTATAAAATTTGACCTCCCTAGTTTTTGTCAAAAGGTCCACGTTTTGAGACCCCCTGAATCCGAAAAACCGGTTTTTACTAATGTGTCTATCTGTCCGTCGTTATGTCTGTCGATACCGTTTGAAAAAATTAATCTATTAGATTGGCGTTTGGTACACTCTTTTAGTGTCCTAAGCTAAATGCCAAGTTTGTTAAACAGACATATTGGATAAAAATATTAAAAGTAAGCCCATTTTGAAAGTTTTTGAGTAGACATTTTTTCATGATTCAAAAATTCTGTGTACAGTTGTTCATAGTACTTGAAAAGAAGAATGTTACTTTTCGATAGCCCTACAAGATTATCCTATCAACTTTTTTAATGTTTTCGAAAAATCCAAATTTTGACCACACGAAAACTAATTAAAATTAAAAAAATTGCATTTTGCGGTAAAACTATGCAAGATAGGAGACAAATGAATAGATAAACATTGTGTACCCAAAAAATATCTACGAATTTGTCATTAATCACTTTTTGATAGGACACGTAGTTTTTGTATTATTTATTTAAAAAACATTGAAAATACAAAAATTAAATTTTTAGACACACGACACAAGCTAAGCCAAAATAAATAGATAACATTTTAACACCGAAGGTAGAACAAACAAATTTTTCCAAATGGTTTTTTTTACATTCTCTTCAGAGAAGGTATTAGATATATGTAAAATTCAATAACCCGCCCCCCACTCCAATTTTTGTCGAATGTCCACGTTTTGAGATCCCCTAAATCCGAAAAATAGGTTTTTACGAATGTGCCTGTCTGTCGGTCTGTCTGTATGTATTTATGCCTGTCTATCAGCACGATAACTTTTGAAAAAAGCATTCTATTAGATTGACCTCTAGTACACTCTTTAATTGTCCTAAACTAAAGGTTAAGTTCGTTAGCCAGCCATTATGGATAAAAATATAAAAAGTGAGCGCCTCTTGAATATTTTTGAGACCATTTTTTTAAAGTTCAAGAATTCTCTGTACGCTTATTCATAGTATTTAAAAAGTCGAACAATTTATCTGATGACTTTCTTCATAAAATTAAAAATTATAGAGGAGAGTAACCAAATATGAGATACCAACTCTGGTGTGATTGTCGGAATTCTATGGACTGAATTTAAAAGTAATATAGGTCATTTTAAAGAAATTTGGTTTGCCATAAGGAGCTCAAATAAAAAATTTTATTAACATTTTTTTATGCTGAAAATACGATAAATGTAAAAAACTGCTTTTTCTAAACTCATCATACTATTCTCATAATATGAGATACCCCAGGAAATAGCTAATAAAATTCAAAATAAAGTATTATTTTTAATAAAAAACTTTATTCTATGTTTCCGAAGTATAAATTCACAGCTATTTAGGTATATTTAGTTTTTGCAGTAGTCACAAACACTTTTGTAACCAACTTCAACCGCGCAGACACAGTGTTATAAAAACCACAGATATCTCATATTATAAGAACCACACCGTGCAACTACGCACTTACTATGCCTGACCTATACAATGAAAAACTTCAACACTATCGATATTTTCCTACTTAGTTATTCAATCCCCATCACTCCAGGCAAACTTTACTGCTAAATACATATTTACTAAATAATAAATATAGTTTCAAGAATTCCCTTCCAAGAACTCGACCACCATCGATTTCACAAAAAGTTCGCCTATAATCTGTAGAAGTCGAATGAAAAATGGACTATACCACGAGATTATTCTTTCTTCAAGGGCTACAAGTTAGTTATAGAACCAACAGAGTGGGTCTCTTAGTTTAGCTGATACTCCGCTATCTCATATTATGAGAATATCTCATATTCGAGTACTCTCCTCTACGTTATAGCATTTGCAAAATTCCAAAAAAAACACACGAAAATGAACCTTTTAAGCCATTTAACGGATGATATGAAAAAATGGCAGGAAAAAAAAAATAACGGAAAATCCAAAAGTTACATTTTTGTGTGCAACGTTTTCACAGTATTTCAAATGTTCTCAAATATAGTAATGCATTTTCAAAAAAAATATATGTATGTAGGCATATACATATATACATAATTTAAAAGTTAAGAAACGATAAGGCTGCTCAGCAGACCGATGTGTAAAGTTTAAATCATAAAGAAAACATTGGAAATAAGCAAATTCAGTTTACGGAAAAACGACAAAAATTCAATAAAACGTTGAATAACCAAAATTTTTTAAAAGAATGTGCATTTTTTTAAACAGGACAATGAAATTTCGTCTGTTTTAATATCAATGCAAGTTACGAATTATAATAATATACATTTATGGGAATGATATAAAATTTCAGGGATAAACTCGAGTGTGAAGCACGAGATACGTGATGAGGATGTGTTCGTTAAATCCGAAGGAGCTTTAACAAAAGAGAATTCACAATCACCAAATTACTGTTGTCGATTCTTTCGCTTTTAGTTTTAAAAAGTCTTTGCAGAAAGATCGAGCGCGTAGCGCGAGGTAAATGCATTATCGAACGTCTATCTGCGGGTAAATATAGTGAGGGACGATGTAAATGACTGTGTTGCGCGCGCAACCCATTTCTCCTCTTCTGAATTTGAAAACTGGAAGGTGCACGATTGCCGATCGGAACACTTCGGCGGTTCTATTTGTATCTCTATCTGCTTTGAAATAAAATGAAGAGATTGGGATTTTAATATTTCTAAATTTCGATGCTGGCGATTCTCATGATTTGAATACTTCGCGGGCCTCTTTATATGCGTATATTTTGAGGTTACGTTATTTCAAGTA
>NC_046666.1:89141676-89142702 GCF_010883055.1 Belonocnema kinseyi | reverse complement strand
AATCATGTTATATTATAATAGTCTTATTTATATCTTGATCCGCATTTGAAAGAAATTAAAGAAATTGGGGATTTTAATGATATTTGAATATTTCGCACAATTTAAAATAAAAAGGTATATGCGATATCAGAATTTTAATACCGTAACTAATATTTTGTTGTATATTATATTGTTTTCATTATACTGTATACTATATTGCGTATATTATTTTACATGATGAAAATATATTTTATGATTAAGTATGTCATATTATAATTATATATAGAATAGAATATAATTTATTGTCTTCATTGTATACTTTTACAAGTTTTTGCTATATTCTTTTGCTCTCTTAAAGTTTTAAATAAAGCTAAGCTACATATTTTCTCTCTTAGAATTTTTACCTGAACAGATAATAATTAAATCATTAAATCATTACATATTTCTATGTCTATATTACAGTTCCTCTTGTCCTTAGGCTATATTTCTCCTCTGTATCACTATTTTATTCGGTATTCAAATAATAATAATAATAATATTAATTAGTTGTAAATGATTCTGTTGGGGGTTTTAAGCGTTTGATTAATCTATTAAACCAAAAAAGTTTTAAAAGCCTCCGGACTTTCGAAATTATAAAATTTGTCTATGAGAATCATTTGGAATTAAACAATAACAAACTATAGCTTCCTAGAATTTGGTTATATTATACTTTTTTCATGACTACTTGGGACTTTGATTTGTAAGACTTTAAATTACTAGCAATTTTAAAAAGTGTTAATACAAAATTTTGTACTTGTTAGTACTTATAATTTGTAACTGTTTTATTTTAAGTGATTCTCATAAATAAATTTTCTAATTTTGAAAGGCTATTTAAATTTTTTCGTTTTAATAGATAAATTCAACTTCCAACGCTTAAAACTTTAGCACAATCATTTACAGCTAATTTATTACGAGGGTAGTTCAATAAGTCCTTAGAATGACCAACATATGGCGCGCGAATCGCTCCAAATCATTTGTTTTCAGTCAGCACCACTCCCGACTAGATAT
>NC_046666.1:89131686-89141576 GCF_010883055.1 Belonocnema kinseyi | reverse complement strand
GTGCGCATTTTCGGTAAACTGTCATTCTGTAAATTGTCCCTGACCCAAATGTTACGCACTGACAATTCGTAAAACGATAGTGACAGAGAGATATAGCTGATTTGAAAATTCAAAACAAATGCAAAAACTGAAGTATCTTACAATCATGTTCTTCTTTATATTTACGTTGGCGTTGTGCCTGCTTCTAAAGCTTTGCACATACAGCCATGATCCTGGAAGTTTTGTGTTTAGAACGTAAAGTTTGTAGTTGACGTAACTCCCTTTCTCCTTCGCGCCAACTAATACAAAGGTGAAAAGGCTCTGAAAGTGTAAGTGGAAAGGGAACCCAGTCCATTGCCCCGGGTGGTGGAACAAAACGCGAGTAAAAGCGAGTTCGACCCGACCTCTCCCTCTAATGGAAGGAGAGGCCTGACCGATCCCGCCACTCCCCGCACCCATTGAAGTCCAATAGAACTCCGGGTTTCCAGCACCCATTAGACGGCAGCGGACGCTATTGGTTCAATTGAACCAGCGCGCACGGGCAGTATATTTGAAAGAACAGAAATTAAATTTTTAAATCAGCGAGTTTAAGAAATCTGAAAACGTGAGAAAATACTCTAATAGAGGGTTTAATTAAAAAATGATCAGAACGGAACGGGGGAGGGCATTTCAGGGCTCTAGTTAGAGATTTAATGACGTTGGGTCGCAAATTTTGGAATCTGTGACAATCCCAAATGACATGGTCCAAGTCTTCTTCGACATTGGGGTCACACGGGCAGCTAGCGGAATCAATGATATTTTTGCGTGCTAAACTGGTATTTAAGCCGTAATGGTTATTTCTCATGCGACAGAGGGATACAATCCATTCTCTTCTCGCGTTAAAGGAGGCAAACCATGGTTTCTTGCGTTGTTTATAGAAACATTGGGTGTAGTGGACACCTTTCGAATTGCCCATAGCAAGAATCCAGACGTGGCAGCTGTCATTGAGATCCTTGACGGCAGAGCGATAGAAATCCGAGTGAGGGAGGGGAATATTTAGAAGATTGGCGTTTGTAGCTGCTGATTTAGCTGCCACATCTGCCCGCTCATTACCGAATATTCCCTTGTGGACAGGGATCCATTCTAGTTTAACAGTAAGATTAAATTTAGCAAGGGTTGCAAGACGGTTTCTAATAAGAAAGATCAAGCTAGACTTAATGGTGTTAGGACACGGTGAAGCCACACTCTGGAGAACGCTTAACGAGTCAGTAAAAGTAACCGACTTTGAAAAGCTGTTCTGCAGGATGTAGTCCAGGGTGTAAAGAATAGCTATGGCTTCGATAGAAAAAATAGAGGCATGACTGGAGATTTTCCATGAACGAGAGAAGTTTGCTGACCGGCAGATTTATGCACAGCCCGCGGAGTTGTCAGATTCTGATTTTGAACCGTCTGTAAAAAATGTATGTAATCGTTATACTTTACGTCTATTCCGATCTTCACAAAAATTCGCACATGGCGGTTTTTAGGGGCGCTGATGACTAATCGGAAATCAGATTTTCAAACTTTAAGTCGGCCGAATCGGTGTGGAGATTTTCCATATTCAAGATGGCGGATCCAATAGGGCGATTAAAAGTTACTGAAACATTCCGATTTTCATACAAATTCACACATGAGGATTTTGGTGAAACTGATGACGAATACGTGATTACATTTTTGAGATTCAAGATGGTGGATCGAATAAAACTGCTAAAAATTATGATAAATGGTAATTAATTTTATTTTGACCGTTCAAATGTCTTTCCGCCATCGATGTACTCATCGCCGTTGCTCAACTCTTACCACGTAAAGGTCAACATTTACATGAGTAATGCTACTTTTTTTATTTTGAAGTGTAATGTTCTTTTGTTGAGAATAAGGCTTTGGACCCTGGTAAGAAGCCTCACATTAAAAGATATTAAAAATTTCGAATCCCTATAAAAATTTCGTTTCTGTCCTTCGTTTTTCAATCCTCATTAGGCAGTGAAATTAATAAAATTCAAATCCCTTTTAAAGCAGATTGGAGCTGGAAAACGTAACGTCCAATACATTTAAAACACCATTTCCGTTTGAAGCATTAGAACGCGTTTTAAACGCATTAAATTTGAAAAATCTAGTAGGAGTATATACAAGAATACATCTCTCCATCGTAAAATGTTTGCTCTGTACAAATATGACTGTACAAATATGACCGATTCTATGTTATAAGAAACATTTTACCTCATTATTATTCGAAAAGCATTAAATAAAAATAACGAAATTTGCTAAATTAAAAGAGATAAATTTGTTTAATTTTTTGGTTGCTGTGTAGTATTCAGAAAAATACATTCAGCGCTAGGTACAGAAAGGAATTCAGTTTTAGAGATAACTTCAGTTGCTGTAGGGATTCAAAAAGGGAGGACAAAAACAGGATCCAAAGTATTTAATAATTCTCACACTGTATGAATGAAAATTTCCAATACTTTTTAATGAAAGCCGTCTTACCGGGACCCGTTTCCATACTAAATGTGGCAGTCGAATAGGTATCCTTCAGTAATATATATTAACTAGATTCACTCCTCGGAAATTACTCTTCATTAGTTCCCGATCGTGAGCCCACTCGTGAAAAAAATCTGATCACGGATTCGTCTTCAGCGGTCCCGAAAAACCGCAGGTGTGAATTTTCATGAAAATCGGAATTTTCCTCTAACTTTTGGTAGCCATATTGGATCAGCCATTTTGAAAATTTAAAATCTGAACAGATTCGTCATCAGGGGCTCCGAAAAAACCCTATGTGCGAATTTGTATGAAAATCAGAATGTTTTAGTCACTTTTGGTAGCCATATTGGATCCAACATCTTGAATTTTACAAATCTGTTTTCGGATTCGTCATCAGCGGCCCGAAAAACCCCGATATACATGCATTTATGAAAATTTATTTGGAAATATTACTCCAATATGGAAAATCAGGAATTGCAAACAAAGTTTGGTTTTTAGCCGCCATGTGTCCCTATTGGACATCGCCATTTTGAATTTCAGAAAACTAACCTATAGGCTTTTAAGCTCTGGGACCATGGACGTAATAATTTCACTTCTTTGGGGTTTATTTTTACAAATTTCGGAAGAAAATAATCAAATAAAGATTTGATCCACTAGAAAATTCGTATTTCTTGTTACATAAACGAAAATAATTATTCAAGTTTGAATTACATTGCAATTCTGATTATATATTTCGAAAGTTTAGAAAATTTTACATTCGAATTTATTATTTTAAAATTTTTTAAGAATTTATTCGGTAGCAGAAAATGTTTCTGAAAAAAGTGTTGGGAAAACGGACATTTGGTCCTTAACGGGTCAAATCTCAATAATTTATTATTTTTACGGAAGCATAAATAAGTATTGTTGAAAGTTTGGTCACGTTTTTTTCAAGAATTATGACGTACTAACTAACATATAATATGTTAAAATTATGAAAACTTTTGTATCACGTGCGGTATTACCATTTCAGAAAATAAGGATCCCAATGATGAAGCTCATGACTTATTGCTCAATAAGATGAAGAGGATCCTAGATTCCGTTGAAACTAAGGGTTCATTGAACAAGGTGTCAATGAGCAAAATAAAACAGAACAACACAGAACAAAAATCAGTGATACGATCGAACGTAAAATTGGGTAGTACAGCGACATTTATTAAACGTACTGTGCCCCATTGTAATACTCCATCGGTAAAGTGCCCTCCAAATACACCATAATACCAATGGCTTAGGCCCCAACAACATCAAGAAACATCGCCATCTCAAAAACAACAACATCAACGAGAACAACAAGACGATCAGCAACCACCACAACATCAGCAAGGACAACAACAGCAGCAAGAATTACTGCGACTACAAGAGCTACAACAGTAGCAACAAGATGAAAGAACAGATTCCGAAATAGTAGCGGGGCTTCATTTGGTGGAGGCTGTTATAAGGAGGGCGCCAATACAAAATCACCCAAAATTTATTTTAGATTTAATTACATTTACTTATGAAAAATAAAAGGAACTTCAAAATTAAAAAATTTAAATTTACTAAAACTAAATTAATAAAAATGAATAAAATAAGAAAATCACCTCAGTTTCTGTCTATCTCTCATGGTTTATAAAAATTTTAAAAGTTGTATATGGATTTCCACGTTGGTTGCTTTAAAATAGCACTAGAATTTCCACGTGAAATTCCAAGCCATTATTTATTTATTATTATTATTATTATTTATTGTGCGGTAACCCGAAAAGTACAAACAAGTTTTATTCATACAATCTGTTCGAAAACCTAAACATTGATTTTCGTGATTTATTATGAGTAATCCTCTGTATACCTAATTAATTTTCTATGCGCTAGCGTATTTTAGCTGCGTCGGAAGAGGGTTTACTCTTTCGAAATAATCCGCGAATTCTTCTCGCATATCCTTGGCTGCAAGTACACCATGCACAACCACCTCTGAGGCATCAGAAAACTGTCTTCTTACTCCTAAAGGGTGATAAAAGGTATTTGAATCGTGGTTCTCCTCAAAGTCTTCATCAATTAACCAATTACGCAAACATCTTGCTGCTAAAGCAATGAACATATATTTTCCGCTAAATTGGACATTGATATTTTGAATTTTGGAAAACTAACCTATACATTTTGAAGCGTAAGGTCCGTATGGATGCAAAAATTTCACTTTTTAGAGGTGTATCTTTACAAATTCAAGACGAAAATAATCAAATAAAGCCATTAAAAATTCGCACTTTTTGTTAAATAAAGGACTATAATTTCAATTTAAATTTTTTCGTAATTCTGATGACGTATTTCAAAAGTTTAGGAAATTAACAATCGATTTGTTAGCCGAAAATGTTAATGAAAAAGTTGTAGAAAAACGTACGTTTGCTCTTCAAAGGGTTAACATGATATATGGAAATTTCAAGGTGGTTTAGGGTATTTTTCCTTTTCAAATTACAGGATACCTCGAATCGGAATTAATGTTATTTCCGGTTTTCTCTTGATTAGGACACCTTGAAATTTAAATCGACAAGGGGATATACAAATATGGATGTAGATATATGGACTGCGACCAATTATTTTCAACCCTTCCCGGCTTGTTATTATTTATATGCAACTAATTTAGAATTGTGTGTAGAAATATTATACTTTTCGGACATTTTCCTCCTGGCGGTTTTGGTCCATTTAAAAATGTCTCATCAGCATCACCAGGTACATTGGATTGCGTTCTATTAAAGAAAGCATCAAACGCATCACTATGCAATGTTTACGATAGTTCATGAACTGCTAGAGGATTGTTTAATAAACGACAGTTACACTAGCTGTCTAAAAGTTTCAGCCGTTTCATGAATTGCGCATGCACCTATAGACAGCTATGTAATAGATTGGAGTTTCACTATCCGTCTATATCTATTATAGCCTTTTGATAAATCGACTAAGGTTCTGTAACAGATAGTGTGATACATTTCAATTATTATAATATTAAGAAATCATTACTTAACTCGTGATTCTGATTGTTTGAAAAATGTTAACTTCGTTTCAAATCATTTTTAGGATGCAGGCATATAGGGATTTTGTAAAAAGGCGTTTCATTGCAATATATAACTTTAAATTAAAAAAAAAATGTTTTTAAAATGTCAAAGGATATCAATTCCTTAGCTGAATTCAGTGGAATGAAAATTGTGTTAGCAGAACTAAATACAAAGTATTAATTACACTAAAACGTGTTATCAAATGTTTTGTTAAAATCTTCGGCCATACTTAATGAGTTATGTTTTTATAATATAAATAAACCGATTGTAAGAATGCTGTTTTTGATCATAATTTATATTTATCCAACTTTACTACTATGGCTTCCTAACCCCAGAACGATCCACGTAGCTGCCTAATCCCCTAACCGCCCACCGGGATTGTACGCTACCCGAAGCTTGTACCATAGAACAATGCTTTCTATTTGTAGTATAACAATTTTGAGGTAGGGAATTTTTTTCATTTTTTAGTATAGAAAACAAAGGTATAATCAACATTCTATTCATTTTTCGATAAATGTTAAATAATTTGTTAAACATGAAAAAAGACCTAAAAATTCCGCAAAATTGACGTTTTTTATTTAAAAAATAACGTAGTTTCTCAACAATATGATCGATTTAAAAAGAAAAAACGGATTTCGAAAGACGAATAGTCACACTTAAAGACCATGTAAGCCACATTTGCTTTTCCTTAACAGAACATAATTATGTGAACATTAGGTGTAAAGAAAATTAGAGAAATCCGACAAATTACTGAGACAATTCTCGAACTTAAACCGTCTACTGGGACAATGCGCTACCCCAAACGATACTCACGTCCGTACAGAACTCACACAAAACACAGATGATTTCGCTCATTGACTGAGGTCGATTGCTGAACAGTTGAAGTGAATTATGGTTAGGGACCCAGACCCAAACTGCACATGCCCTCAGTCAGAAACGTAACTTGAACTTTGAATGGGGTACTACCCCGGTGTATCGTTCAAGGGCTAAAAATGGCCCTTCATTTAATACACTATTTGGTCGATATAACGTCAGTCGCTTTATGAATTGTACAAGTTTCGAGAATTAATTCAGATGTAAGACCCGCTATCTATTTATATACTGAAGAGTTATACTATTTTTTCTAGTGAACGTCTATGTATTAAATTAAAATTTTACTCTCTTTCGTCAGCCAGAACATCACGCTAGAACTTTATTTGCTCGTAGAATACGAAAGTTGGTGCACGTTTTCTTCCTGAACCAGTTTTTTTAAACGTTGCTTCGGTATTTAAAATGCGTCTACAGGACCTGCGTAACTTTTCCCACTCATTTTTTGCAACCGTGACATCAGGAATGTAGTCTAAATAAAATAATAATACTTCAATGAATTTATGATGACCCCTACTGTTGGGTGGTTCTTTATAATGTATATTCAGAATTAATATTGCCCAAAAAATAGAATTTCTAACAGAGATTCGCGAGAAGAAGTCCTCCAAAGCATAACCTGTAAAGGCCAGGAAAACAAGATTAGCATGGGGAAAAAATGTTCTGCTAATTTACATTGATTTTCGATGTCCCTGAAACCCACTTATCGATATCCAAGTATGTCCCAAAAAACTTAAATTGAAAGTTTTGAACAAAATTAACGCATACTCGTGTGGAAATAGCCCGGGTTAGCCCTAGTACAACAAGGTTTCTGGTCGGGGACTGGTCGGGCTATGTTTATTTTTTAAAAGCCTAGCCATGAGCTGATTGGAGACTCGGTAGGCAAAATTTATGTCAAAACCCCAATCGGGAGCTGACTGGGCTCAGATCGGGTAAATCTTATGATCGAATGCTCAGATGGTAGCTGGCCGGGCGCGAATTGTCAATAATAAAATTGTTAAACTTTGATTATAACTTAATTACTTTTTCTGATTTCATTAAGAAATGGATGTGTATACAAATCTCGAATCGTGATAAATGTGCATGCGGTTGTCAATATACAGGGATTTCAAGTTTTCACTTTTTCGCGCGTTTCTTCAACTTCACGTTAGTTTGATATATATTTTTTATATTTTGTTTGAAAATCAAAATTGTAATTAATTCTTTGAAAGAAAAAAAAACAACAACATATTTTGCCAACAAAAAAATTTCTATTTTAAATAATAGCTTTTTTATAATGTATCCGCCAGCTTAAAGTTTGAAAATCTGATTTCCGATTCGTCATTAGCGTCCCACAAAACCGCCAGTTGCGAATTTGTATGAATATCGGAATGTTTTAGTAATTTTCAAAAAATAGTTTTTTTATACTTTTGAAAATCATCTCTCGAAGAAAATTGGGCGGGACATTTCTTCTTAGTCAAATTAAAATTTGTGTGCTCGTTATGGTTGAAATAAAAGGTATCAGATGAAATATATGACGTAATTTATATATTTCTGCACGGTTGATCATCTCAAAAAAGTTCGAAATAATTTTAAGGCATATTAGACCTGACAGTAGTCGTGCCCGAGCGCTGCGGAAGTTTAACGTGGTACCCTCGAGCGTGAAAATCTAAATTTGACCAAGAAAACATTACCAATCCACTTGTTATTCTACATGATTTTTAAGACTATAGAAAAATATTTTTTGAAATAGAATTTTTTTTGAATATGTTTTCTTTTTCGAAAAATTAATTTCAGTTTTAATTTAAAAAAAATAATAATAAATAAAAATATATCGTTATAATAATCTCAAAGTACATGAAAAGAACTTTTTAAAAAACTAAAATAAAAGTCCCATCAGGTCAACCTAAAAGAAATTAAACTAACGTGAAGGTGAAGAAACACGTGAAAAAGTGAAAATTTTAGGTTCCTCTATATTGACAACCGTTTGATAAATAAACCTAAGGTTCAGTTAAGTGGATGGATGTAGGTCCATTAAGACTATACTTGAGTCAAGTTTCAACCTGATCAAAAAAAAAATAATTAATTTCAGGTCGGAACACTTAACGTATTCTGTCCTATATATTGGATATTATTTATTTATATTGAAGCATTTCAGAATTTTTGTGAAATTAAACATTCTTTTTAATACGTTTACATACCAGAGCTCAACAGTCAACTCCTTGCAATACTTACATAATAATGATGTTATAATTTTTTTTGTCAGTTTAAAATATCAACAAATATAAAGAAAAACCAATCGATTAAAAGAATTAAAGAAAATAATATTTCTGTAATCCGTCGTAAATACGGGAACACAAAAATCTTTTCTATTCCCTAATTCTTCATGAACTTTAAATGGTTGTATAAATTAATTTAAAACTTACAAACTAGTGAATAAATAATGTGCAATTGACATTCATAAATTAAAAGAAGATTAAAATTAGTGAGTGTAAACAAGTTTATGTTCGAAATCCATAATAATAAAATTATTGTCTTCATTGTATACTTTTACAAGTTTTTACTATATTCTTTTGCTCTCTTAAAGTTTTAAATAAAACGAAGCTACATATTTTCTCTCTTAGAATTTTTACCTGAACAGATAATAATTAAATCATTAAATTATTAAATATTTCTGTGTCTATATTACAGTTCCTCTTGTCCTTAGACTATATTTCTCCTTTGTACCACTATTTTATTCGGTATTCAAATTATATTAATAATAATATTAATTAGCTGTGAATGATTGTGTTGGGGGTTTTAAGCATTTAATTTATCTATTAAACCAACAAAGTTTAAACAGCTTCCGAACTTTAGAAATTATAAAATTTGTTTATAAGAATCATTTGGAATTAAACAATTACAAACTATCGCTTCATAGAATTTCGTTATATTATACTTTTTTCATGGCTACTTGGGACTTCGATTTTTAAGATTTAAAATTGCTAGCAATTTTAAAAAGTGTTAATACAAAATTTTGTACTTGTTAGTACTTATAATTTGTAATTATTTTATTTTAAATGATTCTCATAAATAAATTTTCTAACTTTGAAAGGCTATTTAAATTTTTTCAGTTTAATAGATAAATTCAACTTCCAACGCCTAAAACTCTAGCACAATCATTTACTGCTAATTAATATTAATGTTAATATCAATATCTGTTGAGATAATATTATTATAATTATAATATTATATATAGATAATTATATATAATATTAATTCTTTATAATGCACGCTGATTATAATCCTTTTTTCAAATTTTCATCTCCTAACTCAAAATTTTAGTTATTTTTTAGAATTCCTTTTCCCAGATCTGAATTATAATTTTTTCAAAAAATCTCTAATCCAATTCAGAACTACATACAATTGCTTTGAAAAATTTCCTGTTCCAATTCAAAATTCAGGGTGAAATTAGAAAATTCAAACTTTTAAATCTGAAAATGATTTATTTGAAGTGAAAATCTTTTGAATTTTAAACTT
>NC_046666.1:89128820-89131586 GCF_010883055.1 Belonocnema kinseyi | reverse complement strand
TGTTCCAATTCAAAATTCAGGGTGAAATTAGAAAATTCAAACTTTTAAATCTGAAAATGATTTATTTGAAGTGAAAATCTTTTGAATTTTAAACTTTTAAAAATGAAGCTTGACCAATTTTTAATTCAGCAATATTTCATTCAAATGCTCAGTAATTCATGTGTATAAAATAAAAACTTCTAACCCCTTTTAATTTTACAATTTCTTATCAAATTATGTTAAAATACGAAATTACAGCTTTTTAATTTTTATGACTTTGGTTAAAAAATATAAATTACGCTATTATTTTTAAGGTTTATAATGATAATACTTCAATAAAATTTTAGTTCTTAACAATGAAAATTGAATGATTAAACCAATTTTTTAACTAAAAACTTTTTTAAATGAAAGTTGAATTATTTTAATTTTAAGTTGTTGCAGATTAATATTTTTGCATTGTTATTTATAGATAAAAATTGGAGTTTACCAATGGACGATGTTAGAATTGAACTTACTATCAAAATAATTGAATTTTCAACTAAAAAAAAAAAAAAGAAAAACAAATTTCCAATGAAATAGTTACATTTTCAACCAGAAAGATGAATTTTTTAACTGAAATTAATAATCTTCAGTCAAAAACTGCAATTTTTTATTGAATTCTAAGCCCAAAAAATTTACATTTACATTTACAGTTAGATTTCAAAGCCAAAAAGATGATTTTTTTTACAAAACAGTGTAAAGCTTTTTTAAACGAAACCGTTCAAAGACTTCTGGT
The DNA here is from genome assembly GCF_010883055.1 of Belonocnema kinseyi. Classification (NCBI taxonomy): domain Eukaryota; kingdom Metazoa; phylum Arthropoda; class Insecta; order Hymenoptera; family Cynipidae; genus Belonocnema; species Belonocnema kinseyi. The sequence continues at coordinate 89,130,832 of NC_046666.1, read as the reverse complement.
TAAAAAATATAAAACAAAGCTATTATTTTCAATGCTGTGAATTGAAGAATAAATCAATATATTTTTAAATGTTAAGAACTAAATCGTTTTGATCAATAAAAATGGATTAATTACAATTCTTTTTTAATCGGAAACTTTTTAAATTATAAATTGAATTCTTTTGTTTTAAGTCGCTTTATATTAATGATTTTTACATTTTTATTCATAAAACTAAACTCAAAAGTTTTAATGACGAATTGACAATCTTGAAAATCGAACTGTCTAACAAAACATTTTAATTTTCAATTGAAAACAAATAGCTTTGGTTTATATTTTTTAACCAGAAGTCTTTGAACTATTCCGTTTAAAAAAAAGTTTGCACTGTTTTGTAAAAGAATCATCTTTTTGGCTTTGAAATTCAACAATTAAAAAAAATCCTTATTGACTGAAAATTCAACTCTCGTATAAAATTGATATATTTGTGGATGACTTCAACAGTTTTTAATTAAAAATTTAATTTTTTTTTTTGAAGATTCATCATTTTAGATGAAAATGTAACTATTTGTTTGAAAATGAAAGTTTTTTTAAAAATTAATTTGTTCGAGCTTAAAACTCAATTTTTTTGTAACAAATTTTTTTCTGGTTTGAAAATTCATTTGCTTTGGGAGAAATTTCATCTTTTATGTATAAAAACTTAACTATCTGACTAAAAATCTATTTGTTTGGATTGAGAATTTCCTAATTTTTCTATAAAATTTGTCTTTTTCGTTAAATTAATTTTTTTGTTTTAGAATATACAACTTTTTAGTTAAAATTTCAACTACTTGGCTAAAATTTAAACTTATTTGTAAAAAGTTCAGTTTTTGGTTGAAGATCATTGATTTCAGTTACAAAATTCATCTTTCTGTTTGAAAATGTAACTATTTTGTTGCAAATTTATTTTTCTCTTTTTTTTTAGCTGAAAATTCAATTATTTTGATAGTAAGTTAATTTCTTACATTTTCAATGATTAAACTCAAAATTTATCTATAAATAACAATGCAAAAATATTAATATGGAACAACATAGAATAAAAATAATTATACTTTTATTTTAAAAAGATTTTATTAAAAAAAATTGTTTAATCGTTCAATTTTTAATGTTACGAACTGAAATTTTTTTGAAGTATTATCATTTTGAACCTTAAAAATAATAGCGTAATTTATATTTTTTAACCGGAAATCTCTAAAATATTAGAGACATAAAACTTTAAAATCGGTAATTTCGTATTTTAACATAATTTTATTTTTAAAAAAATGGTAAAATTAAAACGTTGTAAAAGTTTGTATTTTATACGTATGAATTATTGAGCGTTTGAATGAAATATTGCTGAATTAAAAATTTGTCAAGCTTTAGTTTTGAAAGTTTAAAATTCAAAAGATTCTCACCTCAAATAAATCATTCTCAGATTTAAAAGTTTGAATTTTCTAATTTCACCCTGAATTTTGAATTGGAACAGGAAATTTTTCAAAGCAATTGTATGCATTTCTGAATTGGATTAGAGATTTTTTGAAACAATTATAATTCAGATCTGGGAAAAGGAATTCTAAAAGATACTTACAATTTTGAGCTAGGAGATGAAAATTTGAAAAATGAATTATAATCAGGGTGAATTATAATAGAATGAATATTATATATAATTAACTATATATGATATTATAATTATAATAATATTATCTCAACAGATATTGATATTAACATCAATATTACGAGGGTAGTTCAATAAGTCCTTAGAATGAAGTATAAAGACAATTTTTTTTGGGTAAATTTTTTTTTATTTTTCAACATAATCTCCTTGGAGCTCTATAAACTTGGTCAATCGCTTTTTAAGTTTTTTTAATCCTTCAGAAAAGTGCTTTTTCGGAAGTTCCTCAAAATGAGCACTTACAGATGCAATGACGTCTTCGTTGTCTGGAAATCTCTGTCCACCGAGCCATTTTTTCAAGTTTGGAAATAAGAAAAAGTCACTGAGGGCTAAATCTGGTGAATACGGT
>NC_046666.1:89124683-89128720 GCF_010883055.1 Belonocnema kinseyi | reverse complement strand
TTTTTTATAATTCCCCCCCCCCCACATACACAAATTATTTTTTTTTGTAAGAAAATAACGCCTGATTTTTGTAAAAATTAATAAATATATATTAAAGGTTCACTCAAGGTCATGTTTGTTTAAAAAGCTTGTCCCTAAATAAATTAACTCTTATTGTTTCCGATTTCGTTCTGTCACTCAGGGTAATTTTCTGTGAAAAATATTGATTTACAAAGAATATTTGTCAAACAATAGAATGGATTTCTTCGCCCGAGATGCAAACGTAAATTGTACTATAGTAAAAACAACTGGAAAAATTTAGACGAAAGCTAAATTTGGTAATGAAAACAAACCTTTGTCGACCTATAAATACTAATTTTATTCCCCGAAAGATTTTTAAAAAATCTCTTGGAAACACTTTTATTGCAAATGTTTAATTGAAGAAAAATATTTGTTAGAAAAATAAAAATAGTACAATTTTTACATACAATTCTTAAAATAAAAAAATCTGTGTGTCAAAGCACAATCCAATCCGACCATTCTCTCGAAAGTTATCCGAGATACAGACAACCACAAAAACTGACGACGTAGACGCCAGAGAGACAGCCAGATACCGATGTAAAAACTTGTTTTTCTGACTCAAGGAGCCTCAAAACGTCGAAATTTAATGAAATTCGCGAAAATCATTATTCGCATAAAACTCTTCTCATTATGGATGAGAATGGGATAAAATAATCATGGGGCCTTGAAAAAGTAGCGTTTTTCGCCTCTTGACTTTTTTTCATATCAAGCTTTTGTTGCTTCAAATGTCCATTTTCGTTTGGGTTTTTGGATTTTACAATGTGATTCTAGATCTGTTCAAAATGATATAATTTACGTATTTTAACGTTAAAATTTTAACTAATTTAATTACAAAGCCTTAGTAGTGACACAAGTGTAAAGTTCGAATTAATGGCTTCTTAAATGAACGCCTTTATTCAATTTCTAAATCTTTTTCAAGTATTATTAATTTTGAAAAAAATCAAATAAGCTGGAGGTTTCTGAATGTTACAAAGAAAAGAACAAAATTTGGAGCTCCTCAAGAATTTTGAAAAACTAGGAAAACAATAAAAATTTCTGGATAGATTTAAAATGATTTTTTATTTTGAAAAAGTACATAACTCAAAGAGAATGTTTAAAAATATTTCAAAACATTTCAAAAGATTTACAATATTAGAAAAAATCTGGAAGCTCTTAAAACAATTTTGTGTGCAGGATTTTACAAAAATGTTAGGAAAAATGGGAATCCGTCTAAAAGACATTTAAAAGTTCCGAAAAATTTTTTAAATAATTTTAAAAGATTTGAAATAATTTAAAAGAGAATAGATACTTTTGATGATTTTGAAATGTTTTCAAATGTTGAATTTTTATTTTGAAAAATTACATAATTTTAAGAGGAGGTATCAAAATATGGGACCACTGACAAAAATTCCGAAAGGGATGAATGAAAAATCCTAAAAAATGAAATCTCCGGCACCTGAATAATATTTTTATAAAAATTGTCTTAAAAAAGACATTAAAAAACACTTTTTTATGTTTTTTTCAAATAGTATGCACATTTTTAAACATGTTGTAAACTGATCAGAATTCCATTATTCTAGAATTTTTTAATTCGGGATTTTCAGGATTCAGCATTTTGTTATTTCGAGAAGTTTACAATGTCGAAAATATTTCAAAAATTTGAAAAGATTTATAAAATTGTAAAAAAACCTTGAAGATTTTGAGGCATTTAAAACTCCTTAAAAACTTAAATCAGTCAGCTGTATCAATTATAATATATTGTAATAAGTAATAAGAATAATATAATAAGAATTGTAAGAATTGTAAAAGCTTTGTAATTAATGAAGCTACCAGAATTAATAATTCCTCAAATTTCGTGGAAGACATTCTGCAGTAGGTGTTAAGTCTCTTAAGAGTCCATTTTCAAAAATGGAAACAAAGTGTAAAATGCCCCGCATGTGTTTCGAGCCATACAAAAGTTTGATGTTTCTACTCTTTTTACCCTAAGTCTACGTAATTCCACTTGGATTTTTTTTATCTGTTTTATTTTTAAAGCTAATATTGACATAGCGGTTACTGCTAATATCACAGGAAGCCTCTTTATTATAAATAATAAATAAAGATATGTAGTCAAATTATAAATGAAAATTACAATAAACGGTAACAGTTCACTCTGATAATTACTACTCTAATATGAATTATAGTAAGGTTACTAACGAAATAGTTCGAAATCGTTTAGTAATTGATATTTAGTGAGCATTCATATAAATCATTATAATTGATAGAAAACTTTTAACTCAAATCACAGCTGTCAATAATTTATTTTTTTAGGCACTTTTCGCAATCTGCTTTCTAGTAATAAAGACTTCACACTCTTTTATTTGTAACTTATTTCCACTAATTCAAATTGAGAGATATTGTTTTTTATAATGATAAATTACTTCCAAAACAATATCTCCTGATATATCACTTTCTATTTCTTCTCCTATATTCTTTTCATCAGTACTTTCTTCTTCCATATCTCCGCTATTTCTTTCCTATTTTTAAACCATTTCTAAACAAAATCCATCAGAGTTTAAATCAGGTTAAGGTCTCTTGTTAGATCTGTCAAAAACAAAAGTGAGAAGTCACTAGATGTCCGGTGAAATACCTGTACGGAGTTAAATACCCGCCGCGTATTAATTCAGTCATACTCCCATGTTTGCGTTTCATCGCACGTGACGTCGACTGCATACTTTTATGACCAACGTAGGAGAGTCTTTAAGCGGAGCTTAAGGAAGATACGTCTACCTATTTGTTCCTAAATTGCGTTCGTGCAAAGATATTATAAGCGTAGATGCGGTGTGGGCTTAGTTACCCGTCATAAATATAGACGGCGCGTCCGGCGAAAAAAGTCACTTCCCCTCTACCTACCGCTCCCCATAGAAAGCGTCAATCGATATAGTTTGCTAAGAGCCACTTGGGGCGCTGTAAAAAACTCTCGGCACACCTTCGAAGCGCACTGATGGTAAACTTAGCTTGGACAAGAACCATTTGGATTGAAAGTAAATTGCCAATTAAAACATTTTTACATTTAAAGCTTTGCAAAACTTGGTTGTTTTAATAAATACCAAAAATATAAGTCGATGAGTAATTTATATTACGGTATCATATATTTTCCACTAATTCTAAAATTATTAGTTATAATTTCCATTCTATATATTGTCTATATATAGTTCTCAAATATTATTTAGTTTTTATTTTGGTGGTCTACAATTTCTACGGACTATTTTAGACTATTCGTTTAATGAAGTTCTCGTATGTATTTTCCAATTTCTCAATTATTATATATTCTAAAGTTTTTATAAAAATATAATTATAATTCCAAGTGATAGGAAAATTGTTCTTTCGGTTTTTAGATGTTAAGACGACAGTTCCAAGCCAGATTACATTTCGCATTGGCAAACAAAATTAGACGAACAGAATTTCACTGGCACATTCATAAGAAATGTCATATTCCATAAAATATATTTTAAAATAAACTTTAAATCGTTATAATTGATACAGCTGACTGATTTAAGTTTTTAAGGAGTTTTAAATGCCTCAAAATCTTCAATATTTTTTTACAATTTTATAAATCTTTTCAAAATTATACTATTTTTATTTTTATAACAAATATTTTTCTTCAATTAAATATTTGCAATAAAAGTGTTTCCAAGAGATTTTTGAAAAATCTTTCGGGGAATAAAATTAGTATTTATAGGTCGACAAAGGTTTGTTTTCTTTACCAAATTTAGCTTTCGTCTAAATTTTTTCAGTTGTTTCTACTATAGTACAATTTACGTTTGCATCTCGGGCGAAGAAATCCATTCTATTGTTTGACAAATATTCTTTGTAATTCAATATTTTTCACAGAAAATTACCCTGAGTGACAGAACGAAATCGGAAACAATAAGAGTTAATTTATTTAGGAACAAGCTTTTTAAACAAACATGACCTTGAGTGAACCTTTAATATATATTTGTTAATTTTTACAAAAA
>NC_046666.1:89121399-89124583 GCF_010883055.1 Belonocnema kinseyi | reverse complement strand
TACTCCGACGCCCCGTACCGCATCTAGGTATACTCCTTTTCAAAGATCTTTATTGTAAACCGAAGTTTAATTCCACTCTATTGTATTTTTCACAGTTTTTTTCTAACTGCAATTCATAACACAGTTGACAATTAGACATAATGTAAAAATTACAACTGAATATGACAAGTCAAAACTGTCATCTAGGTACTTGAAGTTAAAGTAAACATTTATTTCTGACAATACTAAAACTTCCATTTTAATATTGAGTCTATTAAATTAAAAAGGAAGATATTTAAAAATTATTTACGCCTAGCGTTATAATGCTTAAAGCTTCTTCTTCTTTAAAAATCAATATATTCCAATCAAGATTTTTTTCTTACTTCTTCAATCTTGTAAACAAGAACAAATGTTTTCATCTAATAAATAAGTGACGGAATTTTTTTACAAAATAGTTTTCTTATGTGATAAGCTATGATTATTTTTGTCGTCTTGGAGAAAAAAGTTACTTTCTAAATTTTGACGCAAGGGTCATTTTCGCATTGCAGCGTATACGTAAAGAAGACTTACGTCAAAACGAAGATAGTGAGTTTCTTTACGCAAACAGCTGATTTGGCTTAATCCATTTTACCCTCCCAATTAAAAACATTTAGAATTGTGCATTTCAATTTTAAAACTTTCAAAATTAAATAATTTGAATTTATCAGGTTATACTTGAGGCATATTCAAAATTTAACAAATATTAATGCTTGCATTTTTAATTTATCAACTCTATGGAAAAAATTTCATATAATACAATTCTTGAAATTTCTGTTTATAAAATTACTCAATTTGAATGCTTTAAATTGAATGTTTTAACATACTTCTAATTTGAAATAAAATTGTGGAATAATAAAATATTTCCATGCAAAATAATTATGCTGAAGCTTAAACGCTTCCTTTTATATTTTGACATTGTCGACTCCTCAAGAGTTTCAAACCAAAAACTTTATAACTATAGAGTCCTAATTACTTTCCTCAGTTTTTTTGTTGAATTTAACTAATTATTATAAAAATGAGGGAATTTTTTTTTAAATTTCTCCAGTTTATTCGAATGCTCTCCATTCTTGAAGCCAAGAAACAACCCACATATATTTGTATTCAATTCAATCAAATTTAAAATTTAAGGACAGTTTCATTTTTATTTTACTGGATTGTACTTAACTTTTAAAACCATTTAACACCATTCAACATCTAAAATTTCAACTAAAATTTACTTAAATTCCACTAAATTTTACTTAAATTTTATATTTAACTAAAATGTATTTACTTTTTGAAATGATCTAAATTGTATTCAATCTTTAAATTTAGTTTTACAAAATAATTTTTAAAATTGCACTACAATAAATCTTAAAGTACGAATAGAATTGTTTTAAAATTTATTTACTTAGTATCTAGAAAATTTCTGTTTGAAAAAAAACCAGACGCGAAATTAATTTAATTTAAATAAACCTTATTTAATTTTTAAATACACCTAAATTTCATTTGAATGTTAAATTTAGCTAAATTTTATTTAAATTATAAATTCAAATAAATTTTATTTAATTTGGAATTTAACTAAATTATATTTTATTATTTATTTATCTTAATTTTCTTTAAATTTTAAGTTTAATTTTTAAAAATAATTTTAGAAATTTCACTAAAATTCTAAAGTACGAAAAGAATTTTTTTACATTTCTTTATTGTCTCGAAATTTAAAAATAATAATTAACAGAATATTTTTAGACTCCCTTTAATTTGAATATAATTAGGTAATTCAGTGTTCATAACATTTTTGGCGTACAGGCCGGACAGAGCCAGCCGACCGACTCAACTATAGAAAAAATTGCTATAGTGATAGCGAAGGCGAACGCGAGAACGAGAAACAGAAAATCACGTTCGATTTGAAATTTAAAAACTTTCGGTGTGCGCCTCAGCTCCGCCCCACCCGCTAACGTGCTGGAAGGACGCGGTTGCCATAAAAACGGTGAGAAGTTGAAGAGGGCAGCACCTCGATATGGTCGAAAATGTAGTTATATATATATATATATATATATATATATATATCGGCCGCCCCCACCACTGATCCATGCAGTATCTAGGACCTAATATCTTTGATAGTACTTTAAAAATCTAATTTGAATTTCTTATCCAGATGCATATGCCACTCAGTTAGTCATCTAACACAACGCGAAACATTTGTGGCAATTTGTATCTCATCACGTCTCCGCCGTCGGTATTTATGTATAAAGAATGAGGATTATACAAATTCGGACAATGCCGACTGGAGAGATGGTAGATTGTAACTGAATTAGGTATTTCAAGTTGTGACGTCACCTGGCAATATGCCAGCACGTTGTGGGCCAAGCAATAATATTGATTGCATTAAATGAAATTTTATTATTTTAATAAATATGAAAAAACTAAGTTTTCAACGTGAGTGTATTTGAATATTAGGTGTTCTGTTAAGTACTATTGCATTTAAAAATAAAATCGTTGCAGAAAACGATTAACAGCTTGAAAAAATCTTACGTGAGAAATGGTTTCGACTACGTACCCCCCCCCCCCATGCAAGACATCATAGAAAAATCGTTCAATGAGGAGTTTACGTAATTTATGCACGACCCCTAAATTCTTTTAATGCTAATTTTAGAAGAGTGCATTTGCTCTCTTAAATATGTAGAGAGCTATCAGAATTCTATCAAAACTACGAGAAAATATGATTATTTAAGAAAGCTCAATTTCGTCAAAAAGTGGGCTTAGCACCGTTTAGCTTTCCCGACTCTGTATGTAAATAAACATATACCGACTTTATATATAATTAAAAATTTGTCATAAGGACAACCGCAGGATTTCGCCGGGAGCGGGTGCTAATCTGAAAAATTGCACCCGCTTCCAGCGAAATCGCGGTAAAATTTTAGCCACAACCACGTCTCACAACCATGAGATAGGTGGTTACAGTCTGTAAAGGAATCAATACGACGATCCAGCAAAAGCTTCGTGCACCCTAAGAACACGGAGTGACCCAAGGACAACCGTCTTCTGCATTTTTGCCGCAAGTGTTCTAGCATATTGTTGACACGCTGGGATGCTCTTTAGGCCATTAGCAAGTGAAAGCTTGGCACCTCCAAGAGCGCCGATGATAAGGACGATCAGTTTAACAGAATATTCCGGGTACAATCGTTGC
>NC_046666.1:89118478-89121299 GCF_010883055.1 Belonocnema kinseyi | reverse complement strand
TATTTCTCCACTGTACATAGAATTGTATATAAGACTGTATATAACCTTAAATTTAAGGCAATAGATTTAGTTTAGGCATAAAAATAAAATCAAATGGGATTTTTTCCACCAACCTTTTACCCAAAACAAAATTGAAAGTCGATACATTATAATATAAATTTAAGCTACATCAAATTATAAACATTCTGATAAGTTAAGTACTTAACGGGCGCAGAATATCTTATAAATATAAATATAATACAAAGTTCAATGTAAATTACCTTGATTAATAAACGGTTTTTTAAAAGGAAAAAAAGCGGGGTTGTTAAACTCGCGGGCAGTGTCTCCAGAACGTGGGATTTTTCGGCCCCCACCACTCTCCCATCTGGGAGCGACAAATTCAAACGTAGCGTGTCGGTGAGTCGGCTCTGCTACATGTCGCGTAAGACAGCCTCCTGCAGAGCTGAAAATGTATTAGTCCGAGCTCCCCCGATTTCACGATTCGTTTTCGGTTGCAAACTGGCTATTTGGAGGAGTTTTTAAGTAAAATGAATTTCCCAGGGTGTCAAGAGAATGAAAGTTCAGGCAATTTTGCTATATTCTATAATTTTAGAAAAGAATAAGGAAATTAATTCTTATTAAGCCTTCTTGTGCAATTTTATTGCACATTTAAAAAAAAATTATTTTGGTTTAAAAAATGTCCCCTCAAATTATGTTTAAAATTTGTCAATAAAGAACCTTAAGGTTTTAAGGCAATCTTTTTCATTTTGCCGAATTTCATAGAAAATCAGGAAAAATTTGAATAGTTTTTCATGATTAGAAGGCTTAGAAGGTCGGACAAGATTAGAAAAAGAACTTTTTCAAGATTGGTAGGAAAATTTGTAATGACTTTTTATTTTAAAAAACGTACTTTATGAGAATATTAAGAAAGGTTTTCAAACATGTGAAAGGATTTTCTAAAATTTTAGAGAAGTCTGTAGAAGATTTTAAAGCAAAATGTTTAAATTTGGTAAGATTATAATAAATAGATCAAAATCGAAACATTTTTCAAGAATTTTGTAAGTTTCCACGAAAATGAAATAAACTGTTCTAGGTTCCTAGAAATAATTAAAATCATTTTTTAATTCCAAAAATTAATTTTAGGAGATTGTTTTAAAGCATTTCAAAACATTAAAAAATACGTCAAAAATTGTCAAAGTATCTGACAAATTTTAAAGGGATTTTTTTTTAATTTTGCAAAAATAAAAACAAATCAGGAAAAATTTGAATAATTTTTAGAGATTAGAAGACCTGATAAGATTAGGAACAAAGAATTATTTTCCTAATTATCTTGTGAAAATTTTGAATGATTTTTTTATTTTAAAAAATGTGATTTAAAAGAAAATTAAAGAATATTTTTAAACACATCAAACAATTTCCTAAAATTTTGAAAAAGAGTGTAGAAGGTTTTAAAATCAACATTTTGTAATTCGATAACATTAACATTGTTTTAAATGTAAATAATCAAATAAATTCAAGAAATATTGAGTAGAATTGATGAGATTACAAAGAATTTAAACTTCTGAAGAGTTTTAGAAACATAGGATAAACTGATTTACAAAAATGAAAAACTTAAAAATTCTTTAAAATTTGAGTAAGTTCAAGAGATATTCAAAAATTTTGAAACGATTCGAAAATAATTAAAACTTGTAAAGATTTTTAAAGGAATAATTAACATAATTTTGTATTTCAAATAATTAATTTGAAAAGATGAATTTTAAACATTTCAAAAAATTGCAAAAGATTTCAAATATACTCAAAGCGTCGGAAAAACTTTAAAGGTATTTTTTTCCCATTTTGCAGAACTAAAAAAAAAATCAGGAAAAATTTGAATAATTTTTAAAGATTAGAGATTAGAAGGTCTAACAAGATTAAAAAAACAGAATTATTTTTCTAATAATTGTGTAAAAATTTTAAACAATTTTTATTTAAAAAAATCTACTTTAAAAAAATTCGAACAGGTTTTTAAATACATCAAACGATTTCCTAAAATTTTAAAGAAGAGTGTAAAAGATTTTAAAGCAAAATGCTTCAATTTGCTAAGATTAAAAAGTTGAAAAAAAAGTAAATAATCGAATGAGTTCAGGAAGTATTTAGTAGAATTGATGAGATTCAAAAAATTTAAACTTTAGAAGTGTTTTAGAAACGCAAGATAAACTTGAGGAACTTTAAAAGATATTCGAAAGGTCTCAGGAGACTAAACAAAGTTTCTTAAGATGCTTGGCAAAATTTAGAAGATTATAAGGAAATTTTCTTTTACATTTTAAATGATTTTTTTAATTTTTAATAAAAACTCGAGAGAGTTACCAATATCTTGAAGAATTTAAAACGTTTTAAATAAACGAGAAATGATCGTAATATTTTTTTAAAATCCTGTTGTTAAATTTATTTGATAATTAGTTAAATTAAAATAAAATTGTAGAAGCTAAATTTTTTAATATTGAGATAAGTATTTTAAGCCATTAAAGGTTTTGTAACGTTTTCATATATATTGAGAAAGCAAATGAGGTTAAGTTAATAACTTTTTGGCTTTTTCTCTTAAAATCCTCAAAATTGTGATTATAGCCTAAAATAGAATAAAAAGAGATGTATCAAAAAATAATCTAGAGGACTTTAAATGTTTTCATTTTATTGGATTAAAGAAAATATTAGAAAAATTCGAGTTTTTTTAAAAGATGTTTAGGACATTTAGAAGTTTGGAAGATACAGTCTGTCAAGTTAAAGCGTGGGTGGCCTTACTCGCAGTCGGTAAGGTGTATCGACATGATTTTGGTGTCAAAATATTAAGAAGAGCTCCCTCTTT
>NC_046666.1:89107619-89118378 GCF_010883055.1 Belonocnema kinseyi | reverse complement strand
GTGCGCATTTTCGGTAAACTGTCATTCTGTAAATTGTCCCTGACCCAAATGTTACGCACTGACAATTCGTAAAACGATAGTGACAGAGAGATATAGCTGATTGTAAAATTCAAAACAAATGCAAAAACTGAAGTATCTTACAATCATGTTCTTCTTTATATTTACGTTGGCTTTGTGCCTGCCTCTAAAGCTTTGCACATACAGCCATGATCCTGGAAGTTTTGTGTTTAGAACGTAAAGTTTGTAGCTGACGTAACTCCCTCTCTCCTTCGCGCCAACTAATACAAAGGTGAAAAGGCTCTGAAAGTGAAAGTGAAAAGGGAACCTAGTCCATTGCCCCGGGTGGTGGAACAAAACACGAGTAAAAGCGAGTTCGACCCGACCTCTCCCTCTAATGGAAGGAGAGGCCTGACAGAGCCCGCCACTCCCCGCACCCATTGAAGTCCATTAGAACTCCGGGTTTCCAGCACCCATTAGACGGCAGCGGACGCTATTGGTCCAATCGAACCAGCGCGCACGGACAGTATATTTGAAAGAACAGAAATTAAAATTTTAAATCAGCGAGTTTAAGAAATCTGAAAACATGAGAAAATACTCTAATAGAGGGTTTAATTAAAAATTGATCAGAACCGAACGGGGGAGGGCATTTCAGGGCTCTAGTTAGAGATTTAATGACGTTGGGTCGGAAATTTTGGAATCTGGGACAATCCCAAATGACATGGTCCAAGTCTTCTTCGACATTGTGGTCACACGGGCAGCTAGCGGAATCTATGATATTTTTGCGTGCTAAACTGGTATTTAAGGCGTAATGGTTACTTCTCATGCGACAGAGGGGTACAATCCATTCTTTTCTCGCGTTAAAGGAGGCAAACCATGGTTTCTTGCGTTGTTTATAGAAACATTGGGTGTAGTGGACACCTTTCGAATTGCCCATAGCAAGAATCCAGACATAACAGCTGTCATTGAGATCCTTGATGGCAGAGTGATAGAAATCCGAGTGAGGGAGGGGAATATTTAGAAGAGTGGCGTTTGTAGCTGCTGATTTAGCAGCCACATCTGCCCGCTCATTGCCGAATATTCCCTTGGGGCCAGGGATCCATTCTAGTTTAACAGTAAGATTAAATTTAGCAAGTGTTGCAAGACGGATTCTAATAAGAAAGATCAAGCTAGACTTAATGGTGTTAGGACACGGTGAAGCCACACTCTGGAGAACGCTTAATGAGTCAGTAAAAGTAACCGACTTTGAAAAGCTGTTCTGCAGGATGTAGTCCAGGGTGTAAAGAATAGCTATGGCTTCGATAGAATAAATAGAGGCATGACTGGAGATTTTCCATGAACGAGAGAAGTTTGCTGACCGGCAGATATATGCACAGCCCGCGGAGTTGTCAGATTCTGATTTTGAACTGTCTGTAAAAAATGTATATAATCGTTATACTTTACGTCTATCAAATCGTAAAACAGGTAATGTGGTGCAGGGCTGCCCTGAACCAAACGACCTATGTCCTGTTCAATCTGAGGGACAAAAAGGTGATCTTCGTAGGGAAATTCGAAAAATGGGTGCACATATGCTTTTCTTATTTGGCGTTTGAAGCCTTTGACCTTGCCAAAGGCATTATGAAGAACAAATATATCCCTAATACATACGATACGTATTTTTCGGTTGAGAATTATTCCAGAGAGTTAATAAACTATCGGGAAGAGGGTGATCTAGAAAGGAAAAGGTTTTGGTTATATGCTTTTTGGCTAAATAGCAAAATCTAATTTTTGGAGGAAGCTGACAAGTTTCCGCAAGCATTACATTTATGGGGGTGCTGCTGCGGTAGCCAAGTGCTAATCTCAGTGCTTGATTACGAATTTTCTCTAATTTATCAAAGTATTGGTGATTTTTGTAAGTGAAAATTTGTGAGTTGTAGTCGATACAACTTCTAATCATTGTGTTATCAACTGTCAGAAGAATGGTGGGATCGGCCCCCCACCATACTCCCCTGAAGACTTTTAGAATATTTCATAACTTTGCGACACTTATCAGCTAAATAGATGATATGTGCATCAAAACAGAATTTAAAATCTAGAGTAATGCCAAGAAATCTCGCATTATTCGATGGAGTGATAGTAGTGTTGTTTAAAGTAAAGGAGAGAGACGGGTCATTAAAATTAAGGTTTAATTTGGAAAAGAGTATGAGTTTGGTTTTTTCTGGGCAGAGTTCTAGGCCTCTTTCCATCAGAAGGACAGATATCAGGTCCAGGCACCGCTGCAGACTCAATAAGCATTTTTTTGGATATCTAGATCTACAAAGGATGGCTATATCAGCTGCGAATTCAATAAGGATACAGTCGTTGGGTAGAAGTGAAATAAGTTTCCTAGTTTAAACAGAATATGAAATGGGGCTAAGGATGCTGCCCTGAGGCAGAACGATAGTGCTGATTTTGGGTCCAATAACCTTACCATTAATTTTAAAATATATATTTTTGCATGCAGTGGAACTATATATAAAGCGAGCCACGGGATAAGGAACACCTAAATCGCGCAGGTCCTCCACTAAGATCTGTGGGATGACACTGGGGAAGGCTCCCTTTAAATCCAAAAAGATACCAGCTGTGACCTCCCTACTTGTGAAACCAGACCAAACTTCGGTTGCCAGAATGGCCAGATTGTCGGCGCAAGATCTGCCCTTCCTGAAACCGAATTGGGAAGGTGATAAGCTAAAATTGTGTTCTAGATACCAGTTAAGTCTATTATGAATCAGTTTTTCCATTAGTTTGAATAAGCATGATGCTAGAGAAATTGAGCGAAATTTGCCTTGAGTTGATTTTGGAATAAAGAAAACGAAAAACTTGTTCCAAGAACTTGGAAATGCTCCGGATTGAAAAATTTTGTTGTAAGTTGCAAGAAGAGCAGATCTGGCTTCAGCTGGAAAATGTTGGATAATGTTGTAGTCTATTTTGTCTAAACCTGGGGATGATTAGATATTCAGCGAGGAGATGGCGATATTGAGTTCTGAATCTGAAAATGGAGCTGGTAAGTAAGGGTTAACTCTAAAATCACAGGAAAATTTGTCATTGAAAACGGAAGGAGGGAAAATTATGTCAATTAAAGAATTGAGATGGGCTATCACTTCTCTATCAGTTTTTAAAAATTTGTATAGTTCTCCACACCTTTAAATGGGGGGTCATCCTATCAAGGGAGTAGCAAAAACTTCTAAACGAATTTCTTCTAGCTTCATTCAGGGTTCGCTTGGTCATTGCTTCAATTCTTTTTAAATTAACGTAATTTTGGATAATCAGATTTACTTCTAAATACTGCGATGGCTCTCTTTCGTTCAGAAACAGCCTAGTCGCAAGTTTCGTCCCACCAAGGTGCTGGGAAAAAATGTTTACTTTTTGTTTGCAAAAGTGACTTCCAGCACTCGGAGTGAGAGCTGGTTTAGAGGGGGGCAAGCCGCGGAAACCGCCTTTTCCACTCCTTCAACAAATGTGTCATAACTATTCAAAGGGTTAGGTGACTCCAAATTTAATTTTTGATCTTTAATGAATTCTGATAAATTGGAAGAAAATTTGAACCAGTCAATTCTTTTCAAATTATATTTATGGGAAGTATAGACCGAAATAGGTATGGGTAAACCCAAGCCTGTGACCACCGGAAAATGATCACTCCCGAGATTGCCATCCCAAACATTTGAGACTGTCCCAGGATGAGTGGTGACAATTAAAATCGCCACCTACAAACACATTATTCTTGTTAACTGCGAGAACAGAGTCGAAGAACGCCGTCCAGCATCTGCTAGGAATTTTATTGTCCGCTGAGGGAACTCTGTAGACTGAATCAATCAGGAGTTTAACCACGGAGGAACCTATCGACACCGCCAACGTCTCGAGGCTGTTTTCCACGTTAACTATAGAAGAAACTTTTGAGAAGGCTATACCTTCGCGAATGGCTATGGCCAAACCACCGCCTCTATTGTATAATCTAACTGATCTAATAATATTAAAGTGTTTGAGGTCGATTCTTTTTTCAGGTCTCAAAAATGTTTCGCAAAGAAGTATGATATCAAGTTCATGGGAGATGTTAAGAAGGTCACCCTTCTTGTTCATGACACCTTGACAGTTCCACTGCATTATTCTCAATTTATTAATTTGGGCCATTTTGTGAAGGAAGTAATGAGCAGGACAGCGAGTTGACGCAGTTGTGGAGTTGAGTTAGTAAGCCATGAGTCTCCCTGGAACTCAATGAAGCTCCTGAGGCGAGTGCCCCCATGAGACCCATGAGAGCGGCAAGAGTGCTATTAATGATAGGAATGGCTTCGGAAGTGTTCAGCGAGAACGGGGGTACTTCTGAAGGTGGCTCAGGTGGTAGCTTTGGCAGCGCGCTACCTCCAGACAGGACATTATCTGTTCTTCCGTTATTGAAGGAAGGGAAAAGGGGGGTGAGTGGGTCCTTTTTTGGGTGTTATGCTGAGTTAGGTTGGGCTTTAGTTTATAGTTCTGGGATTTTGAATGTGCTCCCGAACGAGGGGGTGGGGACGGTTGGGTTAAAACCTCTGAGAAGCTTTGACACGCGGAGCTATCGGAATAGGTGTTGAATGTTGGAGTTGAGACATCTGCGAATCCCGGAAACTGGGAGAAGTTAATAATGGAGGGGGAGTTGCGTTCTGAAGTCGCAGTTGAGGAACCCTTCTTGGGACGGTGGATCGCTTTGGATTCGTTGTATGAGAGACTATGGTCTGCTGCGTATATGCGGAAGTCATGCTGGAATTGATATTCCGGGCAGTCTCTGGAGGTAGCTAAATGAGGGCCGTCGCAGCTCACACACTTAGGCGCTTTTGGTGGTGCGCTCGCACACAGGTTGCTCACATCGTGTTCATTCGGGCCACCGCAGCGTACAGAACGGGGGGCCGAGCGACACTGAGAACTAACGTGACCGAATCTCCAGCACTTGTGGCACCGGATAACGGGCGGATTATAGCGATGCACCTCGGTGGAAGCGCTATATATGACTATTTTGTCTGGGCGGGAAGTGCCTTTGAAAGTTAGAAGGACTGAGCAGGAGGGAACTATTTCGAATGTTTTAGTTTCTTTATTGATAATTTTTCTATTGAGGCGTCGGACTTCCAGAACAGAATAAGAACCCCTCAATGCACTAAGGATTTCAGCATTAGCCTTGGTTTCATCAATAGTGAAATCAAGTGGGATGTCACGGATAACACCCTGACATGTGACAAAATTTGCAGGAATGAAAGCTACTAAACCTTTTGATTTTAACATGGGGTAGTCCAGAATTTTGTTAGCTGCAATTCGACATTTTAGGGATACTGAAACTTTAGCGAAGCCGTCCGCTTTAACATCTTTGATCGCAATTTTTTTAAGTGGAATTGAGAAAATGAGCAAGGGTCATGTCGTTAAGTGGCTTCTGAGCATCTTTCGAAGATGGGTCGCGTTGAATTAAGACTTTACGTTCGCCCCTGTGGCCCTCACTGTATCGTAAGCACTTGAGGGGTCATTCCTGTTGCTGTTGGGAGGAGGTAGCATTTTTATTAACGTTGACGTTAATAGGGTTGGCGTCACGAGCAGTGTCATTTCGAGTCACGGAAACATGCGAAAGAGGTTGAGCAGAAGGCTCTGACAGCTCTGGCTCACCTGAATCCATGTCCCAAGAATCATCACCACCCGGCAGTTGCGCAGTATTAGCGATATCGAGCTGCGATTTGGAGCTCTGAGAGCCTTTTTGGCGTTTGGAGCTATCGTCATTCCCCATGTCTTTGCGTCTTCTGGACTTTCTGTGGCCAGGGTTGGAGAACGAAAGCAAGGCATCCACGGCGCTCTTGGCGTCGAGTTCAAAATGGTCAAAACTGGGATTCTGAATTTCAGGATTTGGGCAAGCCCCTCCCCCCGGATCGGAAACCTCGTCCTTTTTGGAGTCCATAACTCCCCGGCTTAGCGAAAATGAATTTTGGCGGAAAAAAAAAACAAAAAGAAAATAGAGGAAAAGTGTAAGAAAAGGCGCGCGCGCTACACAATGGCCGACGCAGCGCGTCGGCCGCCGAGAGAGGTTACCTTGCCAGAAAACCTGAATGGTTCGATATCCACGTACTCCCCGAAGGTACAATGAAGTATGTCAGCTGAGATATAACTCTCGCTTACATACGCAGCAGCTGGCAATAGCAACACAGATCACTTAATCGGAAACTTAAGACAACTCATCAACGTGTAAAAACCATCCGCCTTATTTTCCAAGAATCCAATCGGAACATCTCCAATCATGTTGTCAGGACGCGGATATCTCTGGCATGCGCACTACGCTGGGGACGGCACCTATTTCAATAGCTAATGGGAATTTGGCGGGAACTTTCAAATGCGGAAATTTGCACTTTATTATTTTTCAGCAAAATTACAATAAGGAAAATAAATGATGATGCTTAATAAAATAAAAATATTTTGTATAACCGATATGCTAGAGTACTTTTTATTGATAATAAGTATTTAACGATAATTTGACTATTGTAAATGCGATACGGCGAGTAGATTGTTTTTTGTTTTAGCAGACAAGAAAGCTTATATTTTTGCGGTCAAATTATCTGCCGGAGATTTGTTTCTTGATTCTTATCAAAATTTATTGTATTAATTGTTGTTTATAATAATTTTCAATACTTTTCATCACTATATCTGTTTCTGTTGAAAGTACTAAGAGCGTGAAAGACCAAAATAATAGAAGCATCAGAGAAAATTGTTTGAGGCTAAGAATAAAATAATTATGTATTATGATTTAAATCCTAAGTAATGCCCCAAATTTTCCGGCCGCAAAAGATTAATTTTAATTAGAATTCTGCTGCAAAACAATAAAGTGCTTATATGCGCATTTAAAAGTTATCGCAAACATCCCATTTGCTACTGAAATAGGTACCGTCCCCAGCGTACTGCGCATGCCAGACAGGCTGGGTCGACTCCCATGGGCGCGTTTGACCACTTATAGCGACACTAGCGCAGTCTACAAGGAGGCGGCAAACTAAAGCTTATCCATGTGTTCGTGCACGTAAATGTGTAAATTATTTGAATGGGTTGCATGAATTAAAACTGGAGAAAATAAACGAATTAATTCGAAATTACACAAATTTGAGGCGAAAAATGTGTCAATACTGTTTCCTGTATCATTTTTCGGCATAGATTTGTATAATTTTCCAATAATTCTCAAATAAATGAAGAATTACATAACACATGAAATGTAACCTTTTTCAATATTTTATTTATTCACATTATAATAGAGAAGCGAAATCAGTGACATCCTGGCACAGCACAAACATTTCAATTTATTTAGCTTTGTTTATTTTTAATGTCCTTATTCCACTGATTTCAGTTCATACGGCAAGACAAAACTTTTTTGAACTGAGGAAAATTTGAAGTTTGTTGACAAAACTATAACCTCAACGAACACTAGAATGGCGGCGCCAAGATACTTTAAGAAAATATTACCCCCACTTATGCACCTACAATATCCGGCTAATGAAGGCAAGTCATGAGTGCGATTTAGTTACGATCTAGCCAATGAAGACAAGGCATCAGCGAGATTTAGTCATTATCTAGCCAATTAAGACAAGATTTGTCCACGATGTTGTCAATATCTAGCCAATGAAGGCATTAGTAAGGCGTAAGATACGTGAGAGTCAAGAAGGGCGTGTCTTGAAAACATCCTTCTCATGATTTCCCTTCATTGGCTGGCTATTGACTAAGTGATTCTCATTTCTTGCCTTTATGGGTTCTATATTAATTTCCTCTTTATATCTTGTCTTTATTGGTTGAATATTAGCAATAAATGACAAGTTCACATTGAATGACCTTGAAAAATGACCTGTGTCTTAAGGCCATGACTTCCTTGCATTTCCCCGTTAGAGCCCAATAACTTTCATAGGGAACATTTTTTCGCAGAGCTGCAGTTTTCGAGATATTTGGTAATGTTTCTTAAAAGGGTTGGATTTTTAACCCTCTATAACTCGAAAACTGTCCATTTTCGGGTTTTGTGCCCTGTAACACTTTTGATCGAGACATTGAGAACTACAATTTTACGAAGTTTAATCAAAATCGACCGAAAGCCATTTCATGTACATTTGCTGCGGGGTCCTTTGTGATTATCAATTATTAAATTTATGTATGTATCAGGTATAGTCTAATTTCTTTATTATCACTCTTTGTCTATAAAGAGGATCACGTGTGAGTACTCTTATGATACTATAATGTTCATAGCAATTAAGCAAAACGTTTAATTACTAATTCGTTTTTCTTCGAAAATTAACCTTTTCGGAACACACCTCTATTTCTTTTTAATTATCCAGAAATCGTAGCTGGACTTGAGATATGCGTAAGAGATTCACTTCGTCGACTAGTTCCCAAGGATAACCCCAGGACTATTCTTCTATAAATATCTCTTCTAATCTTTTAAATTTCAGTTTGGCCAGATAACCGACACTTCCTAGACTATGTTTCGAGGAGTACCCCAAAACTATTTGTCTGTGCGTTTTATCTTTTGAAATTTACTCTCTTGCCTACTGTGATATTGACTACCTGGTCTAGAGTCCAAAGAGAACTTTGGGTCTATACGTCTGAAAATATTACAGAGTACTATCAGAAAAATAGACACGATGGAATAATTTAGAGGCGATGTGTTTCTCGATTTGTGGGCTTTTCACCCTTCCGTTTTAAATCTCGCATAGTTTGTAAAAGTCACACTCAAGGTGTCAACTGATTACTAAATAGTCTATAGATCTTCAGAGGCGGATTATAGCTGTAAATCAATGGCCTCACGGGCAGGTGCAAATGGCACTTTAAAAGGGACGCTTCCCTATAAGTTTGGCAATTGAGTTGAAGCCTGAGAGGTCAGACACACTTCAGGTCCTCGGCTTCGCAGCGCGAACAATAGAGCGAGGACAATCAAATCACGACGCGACTGAGAGAGAGAGAAAATCACAATTTTTGTGGAAACAGGTGTTTTTCCTTTAAGGAACTATCTTTAAAATTCTTAAAAATATTTTCTCTTTTCTAGAGAATAAGAAAACCTTCCAATTTTAATTCGCCTGCTCACTGGACTAGCGTTCATGGAAAACCACGAGGCTATTCGTCTACAGATACTTCTTTAAAATTTGAAAGCTGGAAAATTGTTCAAATTAAATCAAATGCTCGAAATTCAAGTGGAATCTACTTCAGATAATTTTCTCTCCTCAGCAGGATAAAAAAATCTGAAGACTCTTAGGCGAAACGCGGAGACTACGACTCTTATAAGTGATTTAAAAACTCTCAAAATGCCCGAAATTACTACCAAATATCTAGAGCTGAACTAGAAGAGAGATTCTTTTAGTCACTGCTAGTGTTCAGATCCTCGCAGTTCGCCCGCGAGCAGTGTCTCTAGAACGTGGGATTTTTCAGCCCCCACCACTCTCCCGCCTGGGAGCGACACATTAAAACGTAGCGTGTCGGTGAGTCAGCTCTGTTAAATGTCGCGAAGTCCAGCCTCGTGTAAAGCCGAAAATGCACGAGCAGAAGCCCGAGCTCTCCCGACTTAACGAATGAGAATCTAGCTGATTCTCAAATCTATTCAGGTTTTGAAATCTCGAGTTACCTTAAAACCATTGGGCTTATTGCGAAGAGGAAAATATAATTGGTTTTATGTAAATAGATATAGGAGACAAGACTTTTGGGTTTAAAATGTTTCAAATTTTGTTCCGCATGCCTTAGTCATATTTTTAGTAAGCAATTGATTTTTAACAATAAAAAGCGAATTTTCGACAAAATATTTAAATTTTCAACCTAAGAAATTACTTTAAAAAATACAATTTTTAACTTAAACATTGTAGTTCATACTGAAGCTTGCAATTGAAAAAATTAATTTTTAAACCCAAATAAATGCGAATTTTTAACAAAAGAAATTAATTTTTATCTAAAACAAATGAATTTTTTAAGAAGAATAATTCGCTAACAAAGAAGATAAATTTATAACTAAAAAGAAAATTTTCCAAGAAAAAAAGTGTCAACAAAATTTTTTAATTTGCATCTATAGAAAAAAATTTCAAACTAAAACAATAGTATTCGATTAAAAATGGACTAGTCAAACTTTCAGATAAAAAATGGAATTTTCAACGAAAAAAATTCATTTGCAACTAAAATGATAATGTTTGAAAGAAAAAAAGCTTTGAAAAATTTAGAATATTATGTAAGTCAAGTTCTTTTACATCTTGAATGCTGTTTTAAAATTTTAAGAAAAATTTAGTCAGTCAAAAATATTTGTTTGGAATTTATTTTGTTTTAAACATATTAGAAATATTTAGAAACTTGAAAAAATTTCTCAAAATTTATCAAATATTCGTATGTACAGTCTGTCAAGTTAAAGCGTGGGTGGCTTTACTCGCAGTCGGTAAGGTGTATCGACATGATTTTGGTGTCAAAATATTAAGAAGAGCTCCCTCTTTCATGCTTTTTGATTTAACATTCAGTTTGCTTTCAATTCTCATCTTGTTACCACGTTACAAAAAATGAGTTCCGTATACGCTTCGCGCTTCGAGGCTGTGTTCCTTTGTTCCCACCCAAAGGGTCCCAAATTGTCTCACAATCAAGCTGCAAAGTTCATGGGAAAATCATCGTCGTTCGTCAGCAAGTGGGTATAGCGGTATAAAGAGAGCAAAAATATTGATGACTTCCCAAATCGTGGTTCGACAGGAAAAGTGTCCGACAAATTGGAAAAACTGATCGTGTCAATGTTTTCTCGCAATCCTTTACTAAC
>NC_046666.1:89104026-89107519 GCF_010883055.1 Belonocnema kinseyi | reverse complement strand
GTCACACATGCATACATATATACACAGCATGCATATACACCCACACACGTATCTATATACATATCTACACACATACATGTATATGCATTGTTGTCTGAATATTTTACTTTATTAGAGCATAAGGTAATTTACACTTAATTTTAAATGGAACGTTGTTTTTATTATATAAAGGTATATCTGCTAGAGCTTTAGAATTTTTTCAATTGGCAATTGTAAAATTTTTGTGTCAGTTCTCAGATGTTGGTTTTTATGTCATTTATTTAAAATTCTTTTCACGATATACATAGGTATGTTTTTCGATATCGAGAAAAACTGCGACAGTTGATTTATTTAAGTTAAAATTGGTAGAAATATGATTTGTGAGACGAGCTAGCTGTTGAGCAGTGCTGTGCTTTTCTCTGAAGCCAAATTGTTCATCAATCAAGATTTTATTTGTTGTTTCGAATTCTTTGAGGCGATATAATATTATAATTTCAAAGATTTTGCCCAAGGTGGGTAAAAGACTAATTGGCCAATAATTTTGTGGGAACATTTTATCCTTGCCTGGTTTTTGGAATGCAGGCACATTTTCAATTTTCCACTCTTGTGGAAAATATGATATTTTGAAGCATGAGTGAAGATATAGGTTATTTGTATTATTGCTTTACGTGAAGGATTTTTCAGCCAAGATTTTGAATACCATCAGGCCCAGGGGCTTTTCTTGGCACAAATCGTTTTATGGCTTTTTAAATTTCTTTTGGAGATGTTCTCGAAAGTTTCTGCCAGCGAATTAGCCTTATCTACATCATTATATACGAGACCCATTGTGCCGTGTAGTTTTCTAATTATCTCAGGGTTTGGTTTGGAAAAGTATTTGGCGGTTTTCCAGAGAGAATTATCTTTTACTTTTAAATTTTGCAGTTTATTATCCCAAATATTGTTAAAGAAGTTTTTAGTTTCTGCTTTCACTAAGTTTCCGAGGGCATTTTTAATTATTTTGAACTGTTTTATGTTAGTTCTTTGGTCAAGTTTGCGGATTTTATTTTTCTCTGTAATAAGGTCTTTAATATGTTCTGGTAAGGGAGTCTTTTCCGGTACTGATTCATTTATAGCAATAGCTGTTGGTAACGTAGATTCGATGGAAATGTTAGCATTGATGTGTTCCCGAAATTGATCGCAGGCTGCTGTTTTGTAGCTCAAATATGTTCTGTCTTCGAGTTCATGTGAGGAGTTTGAAAGGGAAACTATTATTGGTAAGTGGTCAGAGTCCAGTTTGTTCAATGTATCTATCGTTATGGTATTAGTAATATTTTTCAGTATCCCTATGTCGACTGTGCTGGGAAGGCGATTGTCCACATATGAATAAAGAGTTGGTGTATCTGGGGCTAGAGTTGTCAAATGATTTTTTATTTTATAATTGTATTGTCGATTTTGTGGCTTCTTTTTTTTCCGGTACTTTTCGGCTAAATTCGGCAATGCCGCTACATTTAAACGGATTATTTTGACCACATTCCACGAGACGGCGCAATAAACTCTGCTTTGTTCGAGCGGGAATTTGAAATTTTTTAATTATTATGGATTATTGATTTATTCTCCCGAACTGAAAGTTACTTTTCTTTATTTGAACATATTCTTAGTATATGTAATTTATTTGTATTACTTAAAAAATTAGAAGATTGTGTTATAGAAATTAAGAATGAACAAGTCACTGAAAAGATGATAAAGATAATTAGGTATAAAATCTAGATCTAGAAAGAATGGGGTAAATTTACCGTTGTATGACAAATTTTACTGTTGGTTATACATAAATCAATTTTAATAATAATATTTAAAAAATAATAACATGGAAGTTATTGAAGCAATTGATTGAAAATCCTGACCTTGAAATTCCATATTTTATTTTTATGATAAATACTTGTGAAAAGTAAAAAAATAAAAAGTTTTATTTTAATATTGTATTCCTAAAGAGGATAATTTAAATATTTACGTGAACATTCTGGACTATTTAAAGAATACTTTTTATGAAAAAAATATTCACTTTATTATCGCATTTCTATTAAAAAAAAAAAGAAAACTAAAAAATACTTTAGTGCAATATCAAAAAATGTTTTCTTTTACTATTTTATTCTTAAAAAGTATAATACTACGAATTTTTATGTGAACATTCCGGACAATTTAAAGAGATCCTTTTATGCTCAAAAAAGGTACATTCTATTTTCATATTTCTATTTAAAAGATAGAAAACTAAAACATACCTAAATATCATATTCAACTAATTAATTAATTATTTAATTAGTAATATTATTAAAAAAATTAAAAGTCAATGAAAATATTTCAGCAAAATTATTTTTCGCAAGCAGGTGCATATTAACAGTTTATTTTTATTTATTTAAATATATATACATATAAATTATAATTATATAAATTAATTAATATAATTATATTATTATGTATACATTATAAGTATATTAGGGCGGAGTGAAAATAATCAAATTAGTCGAATCGTTTGAGCTGAGCGAAAAAATGTGTGGGTTGACATAGAAAAAGTTCGCCATAATTTTCGAAGCAATAGGGAAACTTTTTGGAATTTTCAAATAAAAAAGGGAACAGAAGATATTAACCGATTTCAACATTATTATTTTTTTTACTTTTTTCGGATGTCTACCCACAAATTTGTTTCGCTCAGCTCAAACGATTTGACCAATTTGATCATTCTCACTCCGCTCTATTATATATACACATGTCGATTTCACATTGAAAAAATTTATTATTAATGTAATCCTGGCTGTACTTCCTAATTGTATTCAAAGTTTTATAAAAGAAAAAAAGTAAATTAGTTATTAAAATAACAATTAGAAACAGGAGTGACAATTTACAAAAAATTTAAACTGGATCATGTGATTTTTTAAATCGTAATACGACGACGTGCGCATGTTAGACCTGCACTCACTTGTTTTCCTAATTTCACAACAAAGGAACACACACATGCCGGTGCGATTAAAACCTTTGGTATTTATGTGATTGGATATTATTTTTACCTTGAACTCGAGCTTAATCAATAGTGATAATGCTGCTAAAAAAAGGATGACGGGGACCAACAAGCGAAAGAACAGCACAATGGAGGATGTCAAATCTTCGCGAAAATTAAAAAATTTAATGCATGTGTAATAAATTAATGCATGTCTAATTAATTAGCTAATTTAGAAATTCAATCGTCGATCGCTCCAAGAAATTCCCAAACTCTGAAACTTTCTGAATTAAGCACCTATGCACGCAATTTACTTTTTCAATTTTAGGATAATGTATATATATTTTAATTGATCGTATTCTTAAGACAAAAAAAAAATATATTGTAAGTTTTACTAACATATTTTAATTTTTCAGCAAAAAACCTAAGAACAAATGTAGTTTCATTTATTTTGCTGCCGTTTTATCTGTTAGAATTTGGTACTTTTTTTGCATTTTTTCTTATGTTATTCTAAGCCACGTGGGTTTAAAGGCTTAAAAACATTTT
>NC_046666.1:89102602-89103926 GCF_010883055.1 Belonocnema kinseyi | reverse complement strand
TCCGACCTCTGGGCTATCAATTATTGTGTGTATAATGCAGCCAGAGCTTTGGCCGATGCGAACCGTAAAACAAAACCAACGGCTGATCATAAGACCAAAAGATGAATGCATGAACTTGCCATAAAGATAGGCTGGGCAAGACAGTACGCGTCCCGCATTCAATGTGTGATTGACTATATCACATCTGGCAGGAAATTTACCGCCAAGGTTCAAAAGTTCGCGCGCGAACCCCGGACGCATTATCACGCAATTAACAAGTCAAAGCTGCTGACCATCAGGCAGCATATTGTTGAGACAATACGGATACTATCTGACGCTAAGAGAAGTTTAGAGCTGAGGGAGAGGTGAGTCAGAGAGAATCAGCAGTTTCTCTCTGACTCATCTCGACTCTTCCAAGACCCTCCAGTTACTGTCGAACACCCACCCAAACTAGTGGAGGTCGAAGTATTTTGGAAAGAAGTCTACGAAGTTCAGCATAGACTGGACGAAGACTCAGAATATATAAATAACTTCAAGGAGTTATGTGTTGCCCTCATAACACCTGATAAAGAATGCCCACCCATCACTACGGAGGAGGTGAAAAAAGTATTAAGAGGGATGAAGAACTATTCCGCACCGGAACCAGATTGTATCAAAACTTTCAGGTGGAAGAAGTTTTCCTTAACCCATCCGCATTCATCTTAAGTCTGCCGTTCCGCGACTGTGCATCTCACGCCGTCAAGGGGGTCGCGGAATATTGAGTCTTGAATGTCTTCACAACAGGATTATTCTGGGTACAGTACATAGAACTGCAAATGGAAGAGACCCTCTTCTTAAAATGGTCAGGAATCACGAAGAAGTGGGCAAAGGAGCATTTCTGTACAAAGCAGCAGAGGAGGCTGCTGAAACACTCGGACTTAACTTCAGTATTAGGGGTGAGCAAAATGCATCAAATCTTATCTATCTCGAGTACTCACTTCTGAAAGCCCGGATTAAGAAAACACAAGAGAAAAACTTTCGTGAACAGCTCCTCGATAAGAGGATGCACGGTATCTTCCACAGAAATGTGAAGGATCCGTCAATGTCTTGTAAGCTAACGTTTGCTTTCCTTAAATCGCCCGGATTGAAGTCTGGTACTGAGGGTTTCAGTTTTGCATGCCAAGACGGTGTCATTTCCACCTTAACATACCGTCCCCACATTTTGAGCCAAGACATTCCTGATGATAGCTGCAGGGCGTGCCATGCAAACCCCGAGCATTTAGCTCACATACTATCTAGTTGTCCAACTCACGCGGGAACGACCTACATTCAAAGGCACAATGCAGCACTAAGAGTGCTTTATTAC
>NC_046666.1:89093410-89102502 GCF_010883055.1 Belonocnema kinseyi | reverse complement strand
TTTCTACTGCTTTACCGTCATATTTGACGAAAAATGAGAAAACCAGAATTCGATTTCGTAGTACGGTGAGGGCAGCACCTCGATAGGACAGAAAATGTGATGGCCTATATATATATAATTTCCCACTCTCACGCCCCGTACCGCATCTACGTTTATAATATCTTTGCTTCGAGGCGCACTGATGGTTAACTTAGTTTGGACAAGAACCATTTAAATTAAAATTAAATTGCCAACATTTCATAAAAAACGTAAAATATCCACGCTTTGTAAGACATGGTTATTTTAATAGATACCAGAGAGAAAATTAAATGTATAATTTATATTTCTGTTTCATATATTTTGTAATATTTCTAAAGTTATTTGATTATTTCCAAATATATCTTTGTTATTTCTCATATTTTGATATTCTTTTATAAGTAACAATTTATTTACTTCACCATATTATATTTTTATTCTAACAGATAAAACTTTTAGTGCAATATCTATACATTGTTCTTTAACATTATTAAGTGTTTATTTTTATATTTGTACAGTTTGCAATTTCTACAGATATTATAGTCTATTCGACTAATGAATTTCCCGCATGTATTTTAAAATTTCGTAATTATTACGTCCCGATCACTGACAATGAGTGAATGGCAGAGTAATAATAAGTTCATAAATCTATAACTGCTCTCTGGGTCAAACCTGTATTTGGTGTTAGGATTTCTCTACTTTGATTCAGAAAACTTTGAACCCTCAGAGCAGAGGCTAATATATATATATTTAAATAAAAAACATGGGTGAATTTATTTGACTAAGAGAATGATTTCGTGAACATGTCCGTTGAAGTTTCTTAAATGTGATTTTTTTGGGCCCCAAATTAATTAAAACTTTTAACCCAATACTTCGAAATTTAAAATTCATTAATTTTCATTAAATGCATGTCAAATTTCATGCATTAGGAAGATTTATAATTGAGAATTCTTTACTTTTAATCTTCAAAATCATGACAATTTATTCGAATTCTTATTTTATTTTGTTATTTAATTAAATTTAATTAAAATTTTGTTAGATTTAAATTAATTAATTTATTTATTATTTATTTTATTTATACATTATTTAAAATTCAAGAGTTTTTGATTGCAAATATTCTAAATTAAAGAGTTTTAAATTGCAGATCGTTAAAATTAAAGAATTTTCCCTTGCAAGTCTTCAAAATTGAACTTTCAAAAAAATTTCATATTATACCTTTAAAATATAAATCTTGAAAACTAAATAATTTGAAATTCCAAATCTTCAACATTTCAAATCACGGCACTACTCAGAGTACAGATATTTTTTACATTCTCATCAAAAAAGTTATTACATTTGTGTGAAATTTTACATCTGGACACGAAATACAGGTTTTTACGAGTGTTTCTGCCTTTCCATATGCATGTTTGTTTGCAAGTATAATAACTTTTGAAAAAATAATTTATTATATTGGCCGTTGGTATACTCTTCAAGTGTCACAAACTAAAGATCAAGTTGATTGGCTACTTTGGGTGAAAATTCAAAAAGTTACAGAATTTTCAAAATTTCTGAGACAATTTTTTTCTTCTTTTGATAAAAAGAATATTACCAGAATTATAGCGTTTTCAACAAATTAAAAAAAAATACCAAAATGAAAATTGTAAACTAACCAGCGCGAGACTTGAAAAAAAAACTCGAGAGAAGAAAAACGTTGCTTTTTGAGAGCCCTACAAGATTATTATAACAACTTTTCAGATTGTTTTGAATAATCGAAAATTCAAGTTTTGAAACAACCAAAAATAATGAAAAATCATAAATTTAATTTAGTGATCGAACTGTGCAAGGTGCGGAGAAAAGAAGAGAAATAACAAATTGTGCACCTTAAAAAGATCCAAAAGTTTTTTATCAATTACTTTTTGATACGAAGGGTAGTTTTTGTTTTATTCGTAAAAAAAAACAACATTAAAAATATAAGATATAAGTGTTTGGACAAACGACATAAGCAATGAAAAAAATAAAAAGATAAAAGTTGTTTACCTTAAAAAGAGCTAATGAATGCGTTATTAATCTAAAATGCTATTAACAATTTTCTGTGTTATTAATGTTACTAATGTTGCAACATTTCGGAAATCTGAACATTTTCTTCGAGACATTCGATAAGCACACCTAAGGAGAATCCATACATAAAGAATACATAATAAGGAGTAAATGAAAATAAATTCACGAATTGGATAATGTTTGGATGAAACCAGACATAATCAAGGATGTTCAGAAATCATGAATTAAAATTCACCTATAAAGCACCAAGGTTCAAAATGTAATTCTTTGACTATCGCAATTTTTTTTACAATTATAAAATGTCATATAAATAAAAAGTTAAACTTTACGTACCAAAAAAACAAGTAAGGAAAGGAGATGAACAAAGCAACCTCGCAATCCCTTTAATGCATGTTTGTTTGTTTTTTATTTTGCCCTTTGTTATTTTTCAATTTTTTAATTCATAACAAATATATTTGTCAATATTTTGGTGTTAATTTAACAAAGATTGTCCAAATGACAAAATTTAATTTAGATTGTGTCAAAATATAAATGCAATAACAAAATTATTATGAACTGAAAAAAATTTAAATTTCAAATTGGATAAGCACGAAATTACAATTTCTCTTTAAGATTCAAAGCTAAACTTCAAATGCAAACGCATTTTCTGGTAAAGTTTATCTTTTCAATTTTCACAACACTCATCCTTGGGAAGGTAAATACAAAAAATAAATACGTTTTCGGTTGAAAGCAAGGTCCAGTAGTACAGCTTAAACTATTTGGAAATTATCTTCTTTGGGCAAAACTTATAAGCCCTTTTTATAAATTATTTTATAAATAGCTGTTTCTTTTATTACGAAATCACAAAAAAAATCAGATTTTATAATTGTGTTCCTTTTCACTTCTTTCTACTCCAAAATAGTTATTAGATGGAAGAAAATTGTTCCTTATACACAAAAAGTACTTAAAAAACAGTTTTTAAACAATTTGAAAAAAAGTTCAGAGGTTTAAATTGTTCAATATATAATAAAAACGCTATAAATAGAAAATTTTATTCTACTTTTTCATGTTTGACCTAAAACTATTCAATTTTAAAGGCTATAAGTTACTAATGTGAAAAATAAGTAAAATATTCTTATAAATTTTTATTTGAAACAGGTTGGAGCTAGAACGGGAATTGACGGGGATTTTGTGAGGCTGGGAAAAATAAGCAAATGGCAGTGAATTAATTTTTTGACCGGGAAATTTAATGAATGTTTAGAAAAGAAATTGGTCCAAGTTTGGTTTGAACAGTTTTTTTTTAATTCCTTAAATTGCTTTTTTCCTATTATATCTTTTAGTTTACAGTACGTAATTCGAAAATCTTTCACTTTAGAATTTTCCGTTTAAGTTTTAAAATTTAAGCGTACGTTTTTCAATTTCGAATTTTAGAATGCAGTTTTGAAGACCTGGAAAATTAAAAATTAGAAGCGTTTCAAATTTATAATTTTAGATGAAAATCGTTTTTAGTTTATCAACTGCGAATATAAAGTATGATTCTGTTTTTAATCGAAGTGGACACCAAGGATTCACAAGTGAATCATAATTGATTTCACAACACGATTCGAAATTTGTTTAAAATTGAAGAATATTCGAATTTTAACGTTAAAAATTAAACTGTTTCAATTGGAAAGTCTTAGAAGTTAAACAAATGGAAACTCGCGATTAAAACTTTATAACCCATTTTCAATTAAAAATAAATTCAAAATAAATAAGCTGTATCAATTATAATAATTTAAAGTTTATTTTAAAATATACTTTATGGAACATGATATTGTTTACGAATGTGTCAGTGAAATTCTGTTCGTATAATATTGTTTGCCAATGCGAAACGTAATCTCGGTTGGAACTGTCGTCTTAACATCTACAAACCGAAAGAACAATTTCCCTATCACTTGGAATTACAATTATGTTTTATGAAAACGTTATTCTGGACAGTTTACAATATTATCGAATTTGAAAATTCCCGAATAATAAAACTCCAGGCTGAATGCTGTCTAATGATCAAATATACAAACTAGAAAATTCTCGAATTGCAGAAATTGAGAAAACAGTTTTGTGATCAATATTATTTATTTATTAAAAATACAATAATCAAATATTTTTATCATAGAAATTTTGTTTGATGTTTAATTTTTTTAAATTATTGTTTTAATTTAAAATAACAATAATTGTATAAATATGTGATACAAGCATAAATTTAAAACACGTGAGCTTTAAATGAAACAAAATTTGCAGGATTCAGTGCAGGCTGATTTAACGCGACTTTTATTTTTATTTTTTAAAATAATAATTTCATTTTTTCGAGCGTTTTCTGTAATGTACAAAAATACAATGCACATTTTTAAATAACTTTTTATCAAAAAATACATTTGTTCAATTATTGTTATTTTATATTCCAACAATAATTTTTAGAAACTTTAAACATTCAAATTTTTTCAAAAAGTTTTTTCTTTAGTAAAAATATTTTATTATTCTGTAAAAAAAAAATTTTAACAAACTATTTTTTAATTGTTCAAATTAGAGAGTTGTCCAGCCCGGATATTGTATAATTCGGAAATTTTCTGTCGGCAATTCTCAAATTCGGTAAGATTGTAAATTGTCGAGAATTTTCCAATTCGAAACTTTTATATTTCGACAATGTTATAATTTCGGAATTTTTACAGTGATGTGGGAATTTTATTTTTCGGAAAAAGCGACTGAAAAATCTCGAAAAATAAAATTCCCGACACTGTAAAATTTGTAAATTGAAAAATAACCAAATAATAAAATTCCCGAAATTATGAAAGTCCCGAAATATAAAAGTCGAATTGGAATATTCAGGAAAATAAAATTCCAGACAATAAGATATTACCGAATTTTAACAATCACCAGAGAAAATGGCTGAATTATAAAATAACTGAACTAGAAAATTCCTGAATATAAACAATTAAAAAAATTGTTTATTGAATATTATTTATTCATTGAAAATACAATAATCGAATATATATTTCCGGATGAAAAAATTTGTTTGAAAATGTGCATAGCATTTGAAAAAAATATAAAAAAGTTCTGAAAAATCGAATTTTTTATTAATAAAAAAATAATAAAAATAATAAAAATAAATTTTGATATAAATCGTTGTTGAATTGAATCCTGCAAAGTTTGTGCAAAAATGTTATTATGTAGGTACGAAGAAAATTTAGGCAGAAAATTAATTTCTTTCAAAGCGCACGTGTTTTTTAATGTATTTTTTAATACAATTTTTATTAAATTATTATTCAAGTGCCGGAGATTTCATTTTTTGGGATTTTTCATTCATCCCTTTCGGAATTTTTTCCAGTGGTCCCATATTTTTATATTTCCTCTTAAAATTATGTCTTTTTTCAAAATAAAAAGTCAACATTTCGAAACATTTCAAAATCATCAAAAGTATCTATTCTCTTTTAAATTATTTTAAATCTTTTAAAACTATTTAAAAAATTTTTCGGAACTTTTAAATGTCTTTAGACTGATTCCCATTTTTCCTAACATTTTTGTAAAATCCTGCACACAAAATAGTTTTAAGAGCTTCCAGATTTTTTCTAATATTGTAAATCTTTTGAAATATTTTGAAATATTTTTAAACAATCTCTTTGAGTTATGTACTTTTTTGAAATAAAAAATAATTTTAAATCTACCCAGAAATTTTTATTGTTATCCTAATATTTCAAATTCTTGAGAAGCTCTAAATTTTGTTATTTTATTTGAAACATTCAGAAAGCTCCAGCTTATTTGATTTTTTTCTAAATTAATGCTTATTTAATTGTTCTTTAAGAATAAAAATAAAATACTTTTACCTTCGAAATACAAATAAAAACAAATTAAACAATTATAATCGTAACATTCCAAGTTTAAATTTGTCACTTTGAATTGTGTGTGTGACGATTTGTCCCGGTCTCAAGTCCAGCTCAATATTTAAAACAACCTTAATTTTTTTTGTAATTGTAATTTTTCGGTTGTAACTTACCGGGCAATCATTTTATTCTTTGAAAGATTGTCTACAAATCTTATTAAAAATGTTTATATTCTTATCCAAAATGAGAAGGTATTAGTTTTTAATGAAAAAAAACTTTTTCGGATTTTATCAAATGTCGAAATTTTGAGGCCCCTTGAGACAGAAAAACAAGTGTTTACGTCGGGGCCTGTTAGTCTGTCCGGTGTCGTCGTTGTTGTAGTTGTCTGTATACCGGATAACTTTCGAAAGACTGATCCGATTGGATTGGGCTTTGACACACTGTTCGAAACACCAAAAAGAAAGATCGAGTTCGTTAAACAGCCATTTTTGATAAAAATTTAAAGTTGATGCTTTTTAAAAATTTTTGAGACTAATTTTTTTAAAAATTTGAAAATTCTATCCACAGCCATTTATGGTACAAAAAAATATGAACAATTTATCATGACAACTTTTTTTGATAAAATCAAACTTACCAAAGTTAAAGGATTTTAAAAATCCAAAAAACCAAACGAAAATGGACATATGAAGCAAACAACCTTGATATGGAAAAAAGAGAGGCGAAAAACGCTACTTTTTCAAGGCCCCATGATTATTTTATCACATTCTCATCCATAATAAGAAGAGTTTTATGCGAAAAATGACTTCCGCGAATTTCTTGAAATTTCGACGTTTTGAGGCTCCTTGAATCAGAAAAACAAGTTTTTACATCGGTATCTGTCTGTCTCTCTGGCGTCTACGTCGTCGTTGTTATTGATGTTGTGGTTGTCTGTATATCGTACAACTTTCGAAAGAATAGCCGGATTGGATTGTGCTTTGACACAGAGATTTTTTATTTTAAGAATTGTATATAAAATTTGTACTATTTCTATTTTTATAACAAATATTTTTCTTCAATTAAATTGTTGCAATAAAAGTGTTTCGAAGAGGTTTTTTATAAAAATCTTTCGGGGAATAAAATTCGTATTTATTGGTCGACAAATGTTTGTTTTCTTTACCAAATTTGTCTTTCGTCTAAATTTTTCCAGTTGTTTTTACTATAGTACAATTTACGTTTGTATCTCGGGCGAACAAATCCATTCTATTGTTTGACAAATATTCTTTGTAAATCAATATTTTTCACAGCAAATTACCCCATGTGACCTTCAATTATAATTTTATAAACGTGAAAAAACCACATTTCAATTATTTCTATGAAAACCACAATCCCTAAGTAACAGAACGAAATCGGAAACAATAAGAGTTGATTTA
This sequence comes from Belonocnema kinseyi, assembly GCF_010883055.1. Classification (NCBI taxonomy): domain Eukaryota; kingdom Metazoa; phylum Arthropoda; class Insecta; order Hymenoptera; family Cynipidae; genus Belonocnema; species Belonocnema kinseyi. The sequence goes on along the minus strand of NC_046666.1, from coordinate 89,095,208 downwards.
TTCAGGAACAAGCTTTTTGAACAAAAATTACCTTGAGTGAAGCTTTAATATATATTTGTTAATTATTACAAAAATCGGGCGTTATTTTATTATAAACAAAAATAATTGGGGGGAGGAGGGGTGACAAATGATAAAAAAATAAATAAAACTTAAAGTTGTATGATTTTAAATTGTAACTAAATAATTTGAGAGGTTTCAATCTAAAATTATCGAACACTTTCAATTTAAAAATTCAGATGACATATTTAAATAGCTTTAAAATTTAAATTATTCAATATACTGTGAAGGCTACAAATTTAAAATGTCTCGACTATTAAGGGTTTAAATATTTTTGAAATTGCTGTTCTGTATACTAAATAGCACTTATTCTTTTATTAAGAAATCACAAACTAAATTGTTAAAGCAAGTTTTTAAAAGAGTTTTAAAAACCTTAAAAAAGAGCAGAGGTTTTAATAGTTCAATATATGTGATAGAACCTCTTTAAATTTGAAATTAGTCTATACTTTTTCATGTTTGAGCTACAATTATTCCATTTTGTAAGTTATAAATTACAATTGTGAAAAACAAATAAAATGTTTTAATTAATTTATATTTAAAACAAAGAACCTTTGTATAATTTAATCTAAATGCAGCTGCAAACATTTAATTTGAAATGCTTTGAATTCAAGGTATATTTTAAAAAGAAAATTGAAAGCAAAAGATCGACTTTCAAAGGAGTCGAAAGAAAGTGACTCGCTGGATTGCAAATGAACATGGAAAATGGTGTATTTTCGCATTTTTAAATCTTAAATCAAAACTTTTTCGCGTTGTAACAATTTCGAATCCCAGAATGTTATTTTTGACCTAACCTATAACTTATAACGAAAATTCTGAAAATTCAAACAGTAAGGCTATATTCTGAAAATGAAGCAATTTTAACGTTAAAATTCAAGTTCTTAAACTGAAGGCCTAAAAATTGTCAAATATTAAATTAGTATTGTGTAAATTGTATTGTTATCTTAAAAGAGTATAAATAGTTCTTAAATTAGTTTTTAAATTTTCTGAAGTTTACCTTTTTTACATACCTAGATGTCAAAAAAGCCTACCAGTGAATGAAATGGATTAGAAAAAAATCGCCAAGATCCAAGAATAAAAATTGAATGTACAGCGAATTTTAAAATTTTTAATTGTGATTATCTTTAACTTTGTGATATCAAAAATTTTCATAAAATTTTTCTTTATTAATACTGTAGGAAAAAATTAACAAGATCGAGCGCCGAGATTATAATTAGAGCAAATTTTCTGTAATTCTATGGGGACGGCTGAAATATCCCGAAAAATAAACTTCCTGACTCGGTAAAACTCTCTGTCCCGAAAAATACAATTCCAAAACTAATAAAATTCTTGAACAGTTTATAATATTAAAGAATTTGAAAATTCCCAAATAATAAAACTCCCCAAATAAAATTGTTTCTTAATCAGTATTAATTATTTATTAAAAATACGATAATAAAATACTGTTATCAAAAAAATTTTGGTTTAATATTTAAAGTGTTAAAAATTGTTTGAATTTAAAATTAAAATTATAAAAAAATTTTACCGACAAATTCATATACAAAATCACGTGTTTTTTAATTAACATTTCGATTTTTCGGAAGAACTTTTGTGATTTAAAAAATACTATATACATTTTCAACGAAAATATATTATCCAGAAATACGAGGGTAGTTCAATAAGTCCTTAGAATGAAGTATAAAAACAAATTTTTTTGGGTAAATTTTTTTTTATTTTTCAACATAATCTCCTTGGAGCTCTATAC
>NC_046666.1:89089752-89093310 GCF_010883055.1 Belonocnema kinseyi | reverse complement strand
GCACGAATATTTTATAATTTCGAATCGAAACCGCGCATTCTATGGAAGCGACGGTGCTGTTCCTAGCGGATGGAATGCAAATTTATGCGATCGTTACAAGTAGAGACTCCCAGCGCCATCTGCGCTCGACGGTAGTGAACTAACCCTAACGTACGGTCGCTGCGGGGGGCTGGTTATTCCCAAGAGATGGTAGTTAGCGCCATCTATTAATTTTCGCAGAACGATCCCTGCACTCTGCTCAGTCGATAAGGCAACAGGCTGACGTATCACCTGTAAAGGGGCCGGTACTGCAGATTTCCACCGCACTACTCTATTAGACCTTGGTGAGTAGCGACACCTACCTATCGCTTTGCGTACTACAATCATCAAATCCAAAGCCCCAATATTTCAAAAAGCGGCCATCATCATATTGCATCTATGCTGCATCAATATTTCCTGCAATATTGCAGATGTTGCAGGAAATATGGATGCAATATTGAGGAAATATTCTGTGTTAATAGGGCTGTACTTTGTACTCGACATGCATCACCATCGGCGACTGTTTGTGTACTGCTGTCAATCCTATCGGAACTCTTGCCTTATCATCCTGAGACATAAAAGCAACTTGTTGTGGACCTAACATGGATGCCAGGGAATCCAAATAGCGCACTGAAGTTGTGCAAAATTTACCGTCAGGGTGTGCTTTGTGACTATCATTTTGTGCCTTGCAAAGTCTCACTGGCACAGTCACTACGTGTCTTTTCCCTTCCAGGGTAACCGAATTTTTTGGGAGAAGTCTCAAATATGTTGCTTTTCTAGATATTTAAAACCCTATGCTTAAAAGTTTCTCGTACATTTCATCCAATGTCTTGCAAGTTCTAATTTCTTCTGTTCGACGCCTATCTTCTGCAGCTGCACCAAATGAAGCTATGTCTAACATAGCTTGCAAAAGCCCCGGCTGATCTACCTCAATGTGAGGTCTACCAGGCTTCTTACTTTTTGCAGCATTAGACGAAATCTGATCTAATTTTCTTTTTACAGAATCTCTGTATTTCTTTTGGTACGTAGCTTGAAGTATTTTCTTCTTAAGATTTTGTTTCATTTTTGCTAGTTCCTTTTTAAAGTTTTCAATGTCCTTTTGGGTTGAATCGCCTCCCAGATTAGAATCTCTAGCAAGAATTTGATTATTTAATTTGCTTTCCAGAGCATGAATTTTGGCAGAAATTAGATCTTGAGAAGGCTTGGTATATTTTCTTTGTAAAATATCTAAAGAGACTGGAGATGGTTCAACAAAATTTGTTTTCGGTTCTAAAATAATTTCTTCATTCTCTTCTGCAGTATCGTGTGACGTTGAAGCGATGGGTGGTTGAAGGATATTTATTGCATTATTAATATTATGAATAGCCTTCGTTGATGAACGTGCACTCTGAAATAAGCAAAATAGACGTCATATTTAAAGGTGTGCAGTCGTTTGTTCGCCAATTTAATACAAAATTAGACACGTTTGGAACACGCGATTGTTCTAAATATAAAAAAATTTAACTGTACAGAAAACCGGCGAGAGTTCCTTCGATTATTATAATTTTTAAAATTAAAATAACTTCCTTTTTTGGTTTAAAAATGAATCCAAAAGCCCAGTAGATTTTTCGAAATTCGACTTGTATAAATATTCGAATAAATTGCATTTTAAACATTCGACTTGACTTGTGGATTCATTTTTGACCAAAAAAAGGAGTTATTTTAATTTAAAAAATTGTAATAGCTTAAGAAAATCAAACCGATTTGATGTACATTTAAATTTTTCTTATTTTGAAAAATCCAGTTTTCCAATCGTGTCCAAATATGTGACTACGTATTATTAGAATATACGATTGCACACCTCTAATAAACTTTTTTTCAAGAATTTGAGTATACTCGTAAAATTAGAAAATAAATAAATTTTTAAATTCAACTTTAAAATAATAACAAACTTCATGTGTAGTCTTCAGAATTTTTAAGTTTTAGAATATAATTAACAGTTTTAAGAAATCAAAATTTATTTGAAATTTTATTAAAATAGAGATATCGAGATTTTTGAAATTATTTAGGAAAAAACATATTTTTATGCTATATTATATATAAGGATGTTTCAAATTATTTTTCAACAGGTGGCAGTATTATTACTTTTGGCATTTTCTAGGCGTAAGTTTGGAAATGCAAACTTTAGTGATTTATAAAACTCATCATATAAGCAAAGATATTATAAACGTAGGTGCGGTGCGAGCTTAGTTACCCGCCATAAGTATAGACGGCGCGTCCGGCGAAAACAGTCACTTCCCCTCTACCCACCGCTCCAGCAAATAACACCTTCCCATATAGTTTGCCAAGAGCCACTTGGAGCGCTGTAAGCAACTCTCAGCACACCTTCGAGCAAAGATATTATAAACGTTGATGCGGTGCGGGCTTAGTTGCCCGCCATAAATGTAGACGGTGCGTCCGGCGAAAAAAGTCACTTCCCCTCTACCCACCGTTCCCCGTAGAAAGCACCAATCGATATAGTTTGCCAAGAGCCACTTGGAGCGTTGTAAGCAGCTCTCGGTACACCGATGGTAAACTTAGCTGGAAAAGAACCATTGAAATTAAAATTAAATTGCCAATTAATGCGTTTTTACATTTCATAACAAACGTAAAATATCCACGCTTTGTAAAACATGGTTATTTTAATAGATACCAGAGAAAAAATTAAATGTATAATTTATATTTCTGTTTCATATGTTTTGTAATATTTATAAAGTTATTTGATTATTTCCAAATATATCTTTGTTATTTCTCATCTTTTTATATTCTTTTATGAGTAACAATTTATTTACTTCACAATATTATATTTTTATGCAAACAGATAAAACTTTTAGTGCAATATCGATACATAGTTCTTTAATATTATTGAGTGTGTATTTTTATATTTGTATAGTTTGCAATTTCTACAGATATTTTAGTCTATTCGACTAATGAATTTACCGCATGTATTTTAAACTTCTTAATTATTACGTTCCGACCAAGGTTCCGATCACTGACAATGAGTTGACTGGCAGAGTAATACTAAGTTAATAAATCTATAACTGCTGTTTGTGTCAAACCTGTATTTGGTGTTAGGATTTCTCTATTTTAATCAGAAAACTTTGAACCCTCAGAGCAGAGGCTAAAATATATATATATTAAAATGAAAAAACATGGTTGAATTTATTTTCCTAAGAGAACAATTTTGTGAACATGCCCGTTGAAATTTCTCAAATGTGACTTTTTTGGACCCCAAATTAATTAAAATTTTTAACCCAATACTTTGAAATAAAAGTCTAAACAATGGAATAATTTGGAAATCTATATCTTGAAAATTCATGAATTTTTAATTATAACTTCAAGATTTAAATCTAAATTAAAAAATTTATAAATAAAAATTGCAAAAGCTGTATGTTTGAAAATTGAAAATTCATTAATTTACATGATATGCGTGTCAAATTTCATGAATTAGGAAGATTTATGATTGAGAATTCTTGAATTCTAATCTTCAAAATCATGACAATTTACATGAATTTTTATTTT
>NC_046666.1:89086722-89089652 GCF_010883055.1 Belonocnema kinseyi | reverse complement strand
CTGAGGTCGGATTCGGATTCAGCGCAGCAAAAACCTTCGGGTATACTAGGTCTGGTCTCTGGTTCCGGACCTTTGTCAAATTTTGTCGGCCTGTGTAATCAAAAAGAAACATTTGCAAAATTTATATTTTGCATCGTTTCAAGAAGAATAGTATAATATACTCTATTTATTTTAATCGTTTTAATTTTTAATTTTCACTTAAATATTTACTCCGATTAGTTATTCAATAATTACTTGTATAGAATAAATAATATTTAAAAAAATTAATTCTTACATAATTATTAGAATTTTTGATTTCTGCTTATTAATATTTATGTTAATATTTAGTTCAATAACAATAAATAACACTACTATAATTATTATATTTTATTGATGAAAAAGCGGGCTTTTTTATTTTTTTTGTATCACTCCAATTATTCACAAATCTAGAACTTTAAAGATACATTGTTTTAAAATGAAATTAGTTAGTAATGCTAATGAAAATTTTGGCACATTTTCTTCTGATGTTCAGTTTTTGTATATATTTTTAATACTTTAATTTATACTGCCAAATGAGACGACTGAAAATTCCCCAATAATAAAATTTCCATTAAAAATTTCCGAATTATGAAATTCCTGAGTCATGGAAATATAAAAATTGTTGTTTTTTATTGAATAAATATTATTTATTTATTAAAAACACAATGATAAAATATCTCTATCAAAAAAATTTTGTATCAATGTTTAAACGATATGAAAATTGTTTCTTGAATTTTAAATAACAATAATTGTTTAAAAATTGTATAAAGAAATTGGTTTAAAGACTGCGCAATTTTCAAACAAAATTTCTCATTTAGAAATACATTTTTTTTAATTATTTTTATTTAAATGGTTTTAAAATTATTTTTTACAGTTTTGAACATTGAAGAAATTTCTCTGATAAAAGTATTTGTTTATTTCATTAAAAAAATAATATTCAGCAACATTTTTTTCATTTTTTATATTCTGGAATTTTTGGTTCGGCCATTATATAATTCTGTAATTTTTTTTCAGGAATTTTTTTCTTCTGCAATTTTCGAATAGGGTCATATTATAAAAAGTAGTGAATTTTATTATTCAGGGATTTTTATTTCGGGATTTTTATATTTTGGCAATTTCATAATTTTTAGAGTTGTATTTTTTGGGATTCTTCGGTCATCCGTTGACAAAATGCCAAGTTCAAACTTTGAGATAAATTTCAATACACCAATCACATCGGCTAGAAATGTGTTGCAGTGTTTTCTTATATATTTCCACCTGAATTTGATGGTGTTCAACATTTTTTGGAAGATTCCAAAATATAATAATTTGATCCATTTGTATACGCTCATGATTCACAACAAAATATTTTATAGATTGAAGAGGTTTAAGACTTTTGGTTCAATTTTACTATGCCTTACAGACAGTTAAGCAATTTTTTCAATATTTGCATTTCTGTTTTATACAACAAGATTTTTCTTCACATTGAAATCTTTGAGCTTAGAAAAAATACATATCATGATCTGATAGTAGAATATGCAGATGACGCAAAATTTATTTTTCTTCGTTTCAATCACAGATGCTGTAGATCTGATAATGAATGCTTTTGATCGTATTCGGAAGCGCCATTCATTGAAACTACAGTAGATACTATCAAATCGAAAGTGTCTTTGCTTCGCGGAAATAATTTTCTCTAGAAGTTGAAAAGATACTTTGTTAATTCAAAAGTATGTTTAACACTTTAAGTAGAAAATTTTCTTGAAATAAATGTGCATTTATTTTCCTGAACTTGATATGCTTGAGCTTCATATAATTGTCAATCTTTTAATCTATAGTACTGCATGTTTTATTCAAAAACTCGAATTATTTCACTCAAAGCAAAATTTATGGGACTATTGACATAAACTTTTGTATTAATAATGCGGAATTCAAAAGAACAGGCACTTTTGATTCAAGACTCCTTTTTTTAAGAAACAGCCAGAAATCACTGGGAGCCAGGTCAGTACTGTATAGGGACTAACGAAATTGTGTAAGGCCGTGTTTCAACAGAAATTGCTGTTTAAGCTCCCATGAATCGGCTGGTGCACTGTCATGGTAAATGACCCAGTTATTATTATGCCACAAGTCAGGTCGTTTCATTTAACTACGTCACGCAATGGCTTCGCCTGTACATAGCTCCGACTCTAGCGCACTTTTTTCACTCTCGGGGATCTAGGAGTCTTCCACTGCGAAAATTGGGCCTTTGTCTCAGGGTCATGGCCATAAACATATGGTTCGTCCCCTGTAATGACCTCTTTGAATATTTCCGGGTGGTTTCTGATTGACACAAAATTGTACTAGGCAGTGTAGCTTGTCAAACCGATAAGACTCCTGGGTTACTTCACCGAAATAATTAATTCTTTTGGTTTTTCAACAGCAGCCATGCAACAAAATTTGCAGGCACATCGTTCATCCCCAAATCTTTGTTGAAAATTTCCAATAAAATATTATATAAAATCAGAATAGTATATACAATCCGATAAAATCACCTAACCCACTATTTTACTTGAGTATCATTCATAGACTGATCCACATATACATTCTGAATCATAGCGGTAGTTTACCGTATACGAATGCCCATAAGACTGGGCAAAGTTAATGCACACTCTTTGTTCAGGGCGTTCCATCAATTTAGTAGGGGGCACACAGTCGGATACTTTCCGGACAGAAATTGCAATTATAGGAATGTGTGAGTGCACATATCACATGCTATGTGACTTCTACAATACCTAAGGTCTTAAGGGGAAACGGTAGGTTTCACTGAGCACCTAAATGACACCAGCGACATCTATAAAAAAATCGGAAATGCAGCCCAGTGCTGCCTGGCTAATTTAATTACAAACTCATACGAGAAAATCGGTAGTATTCCGTTGGTGAACGGTTTGACCTGCTAG
>NC_046666.1:89081542-89086622 GCF_010883055.1 Belonocnema kinseyi | reverse complement strand
TTCATATTTGAATCCGCCATATCTCGGCTATGAAAAATCTTATCAAAAAGTTAGGCATCGCATTTTGAAGGTAAAGAGTAGTTCTTTACGATGCCAATGTCAATTTGTGAAAAAAAATTTTTTCGCGATGTTACGGGGCCTCGAACACATCAAAATAACGGGTTTTTGACCCTTTTAGGTTAGAATATCTCGAAAACTGAGAGTGATGGAATTTTTATGAGGTCAGATTCGGATTCAGCGCAGCAAAAATCTTCGGGTATAGTAGGTCTGGTCTCTGGTTCTGAGAATTGTTGGCCTGTGTTATCTAATATTGTCTATTTTTGATCAGTAATTACTTTTCGTAATTATTGATTTTGTTGCAATTTTTAATGCAGATTATTGTTATAGAAAAATTAACTGACATTTATTTATTAACTATTTAACTCTCATTCCCAAAAAGGATTGTTTATATTTACAATTTGAGCTATAATTGAATTATTTTTGAAATGTACATCAAAGTTATTATACCTTCTTATAATTCTATTTAAAAAACCGAAAAGTTTAAAAAAATTACTGAGATGCAAGCTCTTAAAATTTTCATTTCTTGAGATAATGTGTCTAACACAAAACCCCTTTAAGGATTTGAAAAATAATTTTTGTATAAATATTGATTAAATTTTAAATTATCCAAGTATGTTTAAATATTTATTTATTGTTATTAATATATTTTTAGGTGACAGTCGTAAAAACATTGAAAACATAACGTTTTTCAACAACAAGAGCAATAAATTACGATAAATTTATTGCGGCGGGGGGGGGGGGGGGGGGGGGGGGGGATTACAAATTATTATTTGACATATTTACAATGTGAAAAATATATTAAAAAAAGTTTTCAAAAAATACAAGATTTGAACTATTGAAAGTCTGGTCGTTAGTTAGGCCATTCACCACTAAGCCAGTGACGCAGGTTTAGAAGAGCAGCGCGTGACAGGGTAGACATTTGATAGCCCCGGCGACCGTGATTTTCATATGCTCATAATTTTTAAACAATGTCCCACTTACAAAGAAGCCGGGAGAGGTACCTAATTAATAAAAAGAGGCATTTCGGGTTCCAATCGTGTACAAAACATAGTTTTACACACGATTGGAAGCCGAAATATCTCTTTTTATCAAAATGAATGATCGTGAAAGCATTAAATCTATTACGTGTCTAATTATTTTTGACATACTATCGATTGATGATAGTTTAATCAAAAAGTTAATGTTACAGAGGAGGTATTTCCCTTGTAAGTTGAAAAGTGTCGAACGAATGCCATCAGTATTTTATTTATGATATCGGCCTCAGCGGGGCGTCGTAGCTTTAAGGAAAAGACGTACAATTTTAAGCGACCGGTGCGTGCGTTCGATTCCGGCAATTGCGTATATTTTAATAAACTGCGTTTCACATTAGTAGTTATAAGTAATACGTCTTCTATAACCAAAATCAACAATTCTTTTATTTTAGAATAACGTATGGAGTATATAGCTAAGAATTGATGTCAATACAAATACGAGAAAACGAGAGGTTTAAAGAAGGTGTATATTCTTTTAGTTCTGAAGAACAAATGTATTTTGAATTTGAATAAAAAATTTCCGTCTTTGAATCTGTCATTTCTGCTAATAGTTTATGGCAGTGTACTATACAGTTAAACTTCTTTACTCTTGCAACGATATAGCATCGCACTTCAGAATTGAGAGCATGATGCTATCAATTTATAGGACATCGTTTGCTTCAAATTTCACGTGCAGTTAACTTTATAACATTTTACCATTAGGTCTTTGACATATTAAGTTGAGTCTAATCAATTTTTCATAATTCAATAATATTTTATTTGAATCAAGATAATAAGAAACAATAGCATATACTTTTGAATTGATTATATATGGATTTGACCGAGCACGAAAGCACCGTTTGATGCTTCAAATCAATATTTCATTGATTCAGAAGTATTTTTCTCTAAGTGTATCTCAGTTACAAAAAATCGCACTGAGTTCGCATTAAGCAAAGTTGATTCGAAATCTTTCTACCTGTTAAAGGACGTTTCTCTATCTCGGTGAAAAATGCTATGTTCTTGCAAGAGCAAAAAACTGGAAAAAATCACTGTTGATAAAGCTCGAACCAATAAAAATGGCATAAAATTGTAAATTTATCTGTAAATTGCCAAGTCCATCCTGACGGCGAAAACTTGAAAAAAATGGGTGCGCTTCTGTACGGTTTCCTGAAAATGAAATTACAATCAATGGACAGGTCTAGTCATGGACAAAGACTCTGAAGTCGGGCCTACACCCTGCAGGGTACTGTACAGAAACACAAACCTTTTTTTCAAGTCTTCGCCCCTGGGAGCAGCCTGGCACTGGACATTGGTGACCCTATTATTCTGTACTACTATTCCAAATTATGCGAACTCAATTTAAAAGTTAATATACAATTTTATCGATTTTTTATTGGTCCGAGCTTTATCAGTATACTAAACTCTTTCCTTTAAGTCTTGATTCGTCTCGATATCTCCATTCAAGCCAGACTTCATCTTTTCTTACTTTAAAAATCTGGTGACCACAATTTTTAATATTTAATAATTTTTAAGGTTGAGCTCCATTTAAAAATAGACAAGTAATCCACTTGACTTTTTTCAATTTTGCGGACAGTTTTGCGACTTTAGGAACAACTGAAAGTTGTCTTTCAAAATCTAGGCTTCGTCAACAGTGGTTTCCTCTAGATTTGTTACTCTTACAACAACAACAAATTTTTCATTGATATAAAATAATAATTTCTTTGATTAATGAAGGCCATAATGATCTTATTACTGATAATCTGGACATACTATTTATACACTGACCAAAAATAATGATCAATGCTTTACAGAGACGCAGATGTAATTTAATTGTCAATAGTTAAACTATTACCTTATGTAAAATTATAAGATTTCAATAATACCCATGGGGCACCCCGCTATTTCTGAAATTCAAATTCCTAGATGGCTAACCACATCTGGTCTTCATGTTCAATCAGGCAAAGATGGGGCCTCTTTTAGGGATTTGACGTTAGAACTTTGATTTTATTGCTTTTAATTAACAAAATATTATTTTCATAACAAGACTTTGTAGCAGATTAATTATTGTTGATATTATTTTTAAATGTGATAAAATATGCATAATTTGACCATTTGACAAAAAACATTTTTTTCTTCAATATTAGTAATTTTAATCGGCAGGCCCAGCATAATATCGAGGCTAGCCATTTTTTAATCTGAGGGTTTTTCAATTAAAAATGTAATGAATTTATTAAGGTATATGTCCACTAAAAATATAAGGCCTTTTCATATAGATGTGCACAACTTATACATAAAAGTAATGAGTAAATTCTACACTTATTCGAAAAATTCAATTTTATTTTTTGTAAAGTCATTTAAAAAGTTTGCGGTAGTGAGTAGTTTTGTATTGATAACAAATTTGTTGTTGTTAAGAATGAATGCAAGTTAATAAAGTAGAAGATTCTTAATTCGTATCAATTACATTTCTGCTTTTAGTGGTATGAATTTGCAAATAACGACTCCTGAATTTATAAGAAATCTCAGCAAATTCTATTAGTAGTTCAAAAATCCTTTGTTTATAAGGTATTGAAGAAATTTCTTAGCAACTGATATATGCTTTACAATGATTTCATATATGTTTCAGGGGTTTCCGATCTCTGCAAGGTAGTGTGAAACAGTGGGAACGCAAGAAATTCATCATGTATTCAATTTGTGCTTGGGGATGCGCATCAATTCTAACTGGCGTTTGCCTAGTCATGGAACTAGTAGTTGATTTTCCAGAATATTTAATCAAACCAGGTTTCAATAAAAACAAATGCTGGTTTCAATGTAAGTAAAATTATTCCTATTGTTAATAGAAGCGCACAAAATAGGCAATTGTCGACACAGGAAATAAAAATTCATTAACTTCCATTGAGTGATTGCCGCCGATTGGTTTCTAAGAGAATTTTAATTTTTCTTATTTTTTGACAGTCTTGTATACCACAAAAGCCTTTACGTCCTCCATGATTAAAATAGAAAAAGGAATTTCGTAGCCTTGTATATGGTTTCTCTTAATCTCTTAAAATTATTTGAATATAAAAAAATCATGTTAAGTAAGGCAGCCTAACCTTTAAAGAGTCGGGGTTTCATTCAAAAAAGGATAATTAATTATTATTAATTATTAATTAATCGTGGTAGGTTAGGTAAGATTATCAGAAAGGTAAGCATCGTTGGAAAGAATATTCTAAACATACAAGTTATAAATTCAGCAATAATCATAATTTTTAAGTATATAATGAATTTGCGCAATTATTTTTCATTTTTCTCGATTGAAAACTTTGAAATTCCCACAAATAAAATAAAATTTCAAAAATTTAAGATTAGAGTGCCCATATCGATTCAATTTTAATCGATTTTTGATTTCGATCACTTGAAAAATATGTTTATTGTTATTATTATTGTTAGGGTTGGGATCGAAAGAGCCCCTGGGCTTGGGTATTTGTTTTTCTTCCCCTGGTAGGCCTAAGCCTCACCCCAAAGCCCTCTCTGTACGGCTAAGAGGGCAGCCATGCTATTGGCTGATACGTCTGACTCACTGATGTAGTTACTGCTCGTTTATGCTAGACGCTTTTCCACAATCGCGGGCCAGTGACAAAGGGTATGAGTAGCTGTATCATCATCTTTTTTACATAGGCAAAAGGGGGCTACCTGCGTACCCTATCCTTCGTCTGTGATAGCTGATGTTTCCATGTCCTACGAACATTTCTGATATGACCTTTACGTCGCTTTTACCGAGCTTGGATTTTTCTTTAGTTCTATCAGGGCTTAAGTTTCAAAGCAAATGAGGATTTGCCCTATTAAGAATAAACGGCCGTTTTAACGACCGATCTAATGATAATTTTAATGGTAATTAAAATGGCCGTTAAATTGAAACCATTTCATTAGTCGTTAAAATAGTCATGCAAACGACCATTAAAATGGCCATTAAAACAACTATCTATTTTCAGTGGACAGGGACGGGGCATCAAAGAATTCATTATTATATTATA
>NC_046666.1:89068452-89081442 GCF_010883055.1 Belonocnema kinseyi | reverse complement strand
GTGCTCTGCAAAAGTTTGAACTCACTTAGAAAAATCGTTTTTTTTGTTGTATTTATGGCTTGAATTATCCTTCTCAGACCGTTTTATACAACTTATTTGTTCAGAACAATATTGTATTGATAACTTTTAAGCATTTTGTTTTAATTATAATTTATTTATTGTATCAAAGTATGTGTATTTTAAAATATTTAAAAATCGACAATATTAAAATGTATCATTTTTAATTACTTCGACATTTTTTTTAACTCGAATCAATTTTTGCTTAATGCATGGACACTTCAAAATGCGCGCCAATGACTTCGAACCTCATCTGCCGTCGATTGTTTGTACAATTACCTCAGATTTCGTCACTCTGACACTTGAAAGACAGTTGCTCATTGCACAATATTTTCGTCAATATTTCCACTTCAAAATTGTGTCTATAGCCTTGAAAATGGCAAGAGCAAGGCGAATACCGAAAGAAAAACGTCCTTCTATAGTAATTTGAAGTGAAACCGGCGATTCGCAGCAAAAAATTGCACAAATACTGGGAGTTTCACGGAAAGGAGTCCGTACAACTTTGGAGAGATTCGCTAAAACCAAATCGTTTTCCGGCAGGAAACGCTCGGGCCGACCGAGAAAGACGACAAAAAGTTATGATAAACTTATACAAGTGTTAAATAAGAGGTCCAGACTCAAAACAGTGCCAGATATCAGAGCCGAGATCAATCAAGCGCTACCGAAGCCGATCTCTGATAGAGCGATCTCACGTCGGTTGCATGATGTCGGTTTGTATGGATGGGTCGCTGCCAAAAAACCATTGTTGCGATCGGTAAACGTCCGTAAACGACTCAAATGGGCAAAAGAACACAAGAATTGGTCTATTGAACAATGGAAACAGGTGTTATGGACTGATGAGTCAAAATTTGAAATTTTCGGTAGCAAACGGCGAATGCACTTTCGCAGAAAATCTAATGAACGGCAATGTGTGAAGCCAACAGTTAAGTTTGGCGGTGGTAGTATGATGGCACGGGGTTGTTTCTGCTACGCTGGTGTCGGCACATTGATAAAAATCGACGGAAAAATTCGGAAAGAAGACTATCACCGGATACTTCAGCGAAGCGCTATTCCATCTGGCATTTATTTGATAGGAGAGGTATTTGTATTTCAGTAAGATAAATACCCTAAACATACATCAAAACTTTGTACGAACTATTTAAGATCGAAAGAAGCTGCACGCACTCTTAAATTTATGGAATGGCCACCACAATCGCCGGATGCAAATCCCATCGTACTTTTGTGGGATGAGCTGGACAGAGAAGTGCGGAAACTGCATCCAACCAGAGACTCTCACTTGTGGCAATGTCTTCAGCAGGCTTGACAACGATTGCGACCAGAAAGACTTTAAAAATTGGTAGGAAGAATTCCCACAATTTGTAGGGCAATCATCAAACCGAAAGGCCAACATATTGATGAAAAACGGCTGGATTGATTTTCTCAATTTTTCCAGAAAAACTCAAGAATACCAGAAGTATAAGTTTAGTATTTATTAATGAAATGTTAATTTAAACAAATACGTTGTATGAAAATGTCTGAGACCGATAATTAAAGCGATAAATACAAAAGAAATATTTTCTAAGTGAGTCCAAACTTTTGCAGGGAAGTGAAAACTGCACCCGCTCCCAGCGAAATCAAGGTAAAATTTCAGCCATAACCACGTCTTACGACCATTAGATAGGTGGTCACAGTCTGTAACGGAATCAATACGGCGATCCAGCAAATGTCTAGTGCACCCTGAGGACACGGAGCAAGCCAAGGCCGACCTTCTGCATTTTTCCCGCGAGTGTTTTAGAATATTGTTGACACGCAGGGATGCTTTTCAGGCTACTGACCAGTAAAAGCTTGGCACTTCCAAGAGCCCGATGATAAGGACAATTAGTTTAACCGAATATTTCAAGTACAATCGTCGCAACTCCCTTATAAGGTGTCTATACCTCTCTTTCTTTTCATTCTCATTAGCTATGATGATATTGTCAGTTGGTGCCGAAAATTCAATAACGTACATGGTGCGCTTCTCTAAGTCAAGAAGAACCATGTCAGGCCTCGAGTGTGCAACAGAAACAATTGTCGAGAATATAAAGTTCCAGTATATGCGGCACTTTTCATTCTTGACAATTTACTCTATTTACCTAGGATCATTTACAGGAGCGATATTAAGGTTAATGCCGCAAGACTGACGGACATAGTAATAAAGCACTTTTAGTGCTGCATGTGCCTTTGGATGTAGGTCGTTCCCGCATGAGTTGAACAACTAGATAGTATGTGTGCAAAATGTTCGGGGTGTACATGGCACGCCCTGCAGCTATCATCGGGAATATTTTGTCTCAAAATTTGGCGAAGATATGCTGAAGTAGAAATGACACCGTGTTGACATGCCAAAATAAGACCTTCCATGCTTGACTTCAATCCGGGTAATTTAAGAAAAGCAAAAGCCAGCTCACATGACATTAACTAATCCTCCAAATTTTTGTGGAAGACGCCGTGTATCCTTTTATCGAAGAGCGGTTTACGGAAGTTTTTCTCTTGTGCTTTCTTAATCCGCGATTTCAGGAGTGAACACTTGAGATAGATAAGATTTAATGAATTTTGCTCACCCCTACTACTGAAGTTAAGGCCGAGTGTTTCAACAGCCTCCTCCGCTGCTTTGTACAGAAACGCGCCTTTGCCCACTTCTTAGTGCTTGCTGACCATTTTAAGAAGATAGTCTCTTCCATTTACGACTCTATTTGCTGTACCCAGAATAATCCTGTTGTGAAGACATTCAAGATTCAATATTCCGCGACCACCTTGACGGCATGAGAAGTGGAGTCGCGGAACAGAAGACTTAGGATGCATGCTATTGTTCATATTCGCAACCTTTCGTGTCCCGATATCAAAGGATCTGAGCTCGTTTTTCGTCCATGGAAAAACTCCAAATGAATAAAGTACGACTGGACAGCAAGCGTGTTCATTGTAAATACTTTGTTCCTTGCCGATAGCTCGTAAGACCAAATCTTCCTGATAAAACGTTTTTATCTGCTTCGGAGAGTATCCTTTATAGATCTCACATCTTGAATGCGGCTCGGTGGCACACACAGGTGCCATGGCACGCACAGGTGTCTGTGGCATGCACAGGTAACATGTGTAACCTTGTACTTTCGATCTGCAGATTTGCCGCAAAAGTACCCGTCGGAATGGCGAAGTGCTAGAGATAATGGCAATAATGCAAGGCAAAAGAGGAGTAGGCTTATGGTTTCGCTCTGAAAGACACCTCTCTGAAAGATGACCTTTTTAGTTATCAGACGATTTTTTCCAGATGAGATAGTAAATCTGGTTTTCCAAAGCCGCATCGATCTCTCTATGCACATCACGATTTGCAGATGAGGCTTTAAGCTTTCCAAAAGACAGATGATAAGTCTATGGGAGGTCGAATCGAAAGCTTCGGGTAATCAATTCAGGCCATCGATTGGTCACACTGGTAGGATGCTACATCTTTGCAGACAAATCTATCGATGAGCAGGTTCTCCCGACATCCTGCTACGCCTTTCTATGAGTCGCGTTGTTCATACATTTCTTGCCGCACAGGTTCAATTGCCTGAACAATCCTATCGTTTAGGATAGCTGTGAATATCTTATACAGTGTGCTTAGAAAAGTGATTGGCCTGTAATTCTTCGAGTCAGCTCAGTTGCCTATTTTCAGCAGGAGTATTGTGCCCCCTTGCACAAACCACTCCGGAATTGGCACTTCCGAATTTAAATATGAGTCTTCGTCCAGTCTATGCTGTACTTCGTAAACTTCTCTCTAAAATATCTCGCCCTCCTTTGGTTTGAGCGGATGGTTGACAGTAACTGGAGGGTCTTGGAAGAATCTAGATAGGTCAGAGAGAAACTGTTAATTTTCTATGACCCACCTCTCTCTCCGCTTTAGACTTCTCTTAGCATCGGATAGTATCCGTATTCTCTCAACAATATGCTGACTGATGGTTAGCAGCTTTTTCTTGTTACTAGGCAGTCTGATAAGTACCTGAAAATTCTAAGAGATGGCATTAGTATTCACTAATGTGAACCATTTTCGTCGAGCTTGATTCTTCAAATGACGCCTGTCAAAACTACAGCCATTTATGTTAACGCATTTACAAGTTACAGCACTGAGAAGCGACTAACCTCCGAGTTTTTTTTAATTTGGAAAAATCTGAGTTTCGAGTTTTGATCAAACACTACTATCTTCGCAAGAAAACGATATCCGAGACAAAGGCCAAGCTGGATAAGTATTACCCGGACTCTGCACCGTCGATTGGAACGATTCGTAAGTGGTTTACCGAGTTTCGTTGTGGCCGTACGAGTACAGTTGATGCTGAACGATCTGGGCGCCCAAAAGCGGTCACTACACCAGAAAATGTCGAAAAAATCCATGATATGATGTTAAATGATCCCAAAGTGAAATTGAGAGAAGTAGCTAATGCTGTAGGCATATCATTGGAACGTGTGGGCAATATCGTGCATTCAGTTTTCGGCATGAAGAAGTTCTGCGCGAGATGGGTGCCGCGTTTGCTCACAGTGGACCAAAAAGGAATTCGTGTGACAACTTCCCAGCAGAATTCGGCATTATTTTCGCGTAAGCCGGCCGAGTTTTTGCGCCGATTTATAACCATGGATGAAACCTGGATCCACTACTACACTCCTGAGTCAACGCAACAGGCAAAACAGTGGGTTCCACCGGGCTAAACTGCTTGAAGCGTCCAAAAACGCAACAATGGGTCGGAAAGGTTATGCCCTCCGTATTTTGGGATGCATATGGCATAATATTCGTGGACTATCTTGAAAAAGGTAAAACCATAACCGGAGCATACTATTCATCATTATTGGACCGATTGAAAATCGAAATCGCCGAAAAACGACCGCATTTGAAGAAGAAAAAACCGCTTTATCATCACGACAATGCGCCTGTTCATTCATGCTTAGTTGTACAAGCCAAATTGCATGAAATCGGCTTCGAGTTGGTTCCTCAGCCACCGTATTCACCAGACCTGGCCCCCAGCTACTATTACTTGTTCCCTAACCTGAAGAGATGGCTCACCGGTAAGCGTTTTTACTCAAATGAGGAGCTCATAGCTGAAACTGAGACGTATTTTGGAGACATTCCGATCGAGTACTTTTTGGACGGTATCAAAAAGTTAGAAAATCGTTGGACTCGCTGTATCGACCTAAAAGGAGAGTATGTTGAAAAATAAAACCGACTTTGGCCAAAAAAACGTCTCCGTGTTTCATTTTTCAGGGACTTATCAGACTGCCTAGTAAGTGTGTGAGAACGGGTCTGAAGTTCGCGCGCGAACTTTCGAACCTTGGCGATAAAATGCCTGCCAGATGTGATGTGGCCAATCGCACACTGAATGCGGGAGGCGTACTGTCTTGTCCAGCCCATTTTTATTGCAAGTTGATGCATTCGTCTTTTGGGCTTATGATCAACCGTTGGTTTGGTTTACAGTTCGGATCGCCAAAAGCTCTCGCTGCAGTATACACACAATAATTGATAGTCCAGAGGTCAGATTTTTCGGAGAAATTTCCACGAAGCTCGTTATCTATTTCAGCCAGATCTTTAGGCTTAAGAGAAACCTGGGTGTTGATGTTTTTCCAGGTTATAAAGTATCGCTCTTCCTCTACCGAATGCCTGCCCGCGGTTAATCTTAGTGTCGCCTCTCTTTCACTGTTGCCGGCTTTTTCTGGCTGTGGTACAGTTGGCGTTCCGCTTATGTAGCCCCTTTTTTTTGAGTAAATCGGCATTGTTTCGCAAACGTTGATGAAAAAAGTACGATAGCTCTGGGTGTTTCTCGTACCACCGAGCATGCAGTCGTGCCATGTAACCCCATTAAGGGGCCACACTTACATCGTAGCACTCTAGCAAGTCGCGATTTAGTCACTCCGTCCACCTAAACGTCCGGAGATTCCGTCGATCCATCGCATTGAATCCCCCTTCATTGACTCCCCCAGCTCGAGAGTCGTCAGCATTGTTGGCCGCAGTGTTGCCAACCGTACCAGAATTACCTAATCTTATCATAATTGTGACTCATGTACCATGTACATTCCATCACTGGTACATTCCATTAGTATACCTCTAAAATATATCATAATTTTCAATTTCTATCATTAAAAATTTTTTAAATCCATATTAAAGGCATGAGTCAAATAAACGAAAGGACTGGACGATTTAACAACTATTTGTCCAATCAGTCCAAATTGTGACATAAGAAAATTGACGAATCAAATAGCTTGGTTTATTCCGCATTTGAATTTGCCTCCACTGGTCCACTTCTAACCTATGTAGTTCCGAGTTTATTCTGGAAAATTTGTTGTATACGAATCAGTATGTGTGATCAAGATCACGGGTCCACAATATGGGAGAAAAAAAGAGTGGATATCCCGGAAATCTTGTAATAAGAGCCGTTCAAAAAATGCTAAACGAATGAAAATACTGCGAGAAGATAGTTCTTCAAAAACATCGAAAAGGATCCAAAATTATATACAAGAATGGAAAGCCAACAATATCGATCACGTTGGTTATGTCCAGTGCCAGGAAAATCAACTCTGGTGCAATACATGTTCATGTTCGCTGAAAACATTCTTCAACGAAACAATAAACAGGAGAAAAATACTGTCAGTGAATAATATAATCATATTCATCAATAAAATATTAGAAAAAATTCGTGAATAATAGAAGATTATTATATTTTGAAGTATCTGATAATATGTTAATTTGAATTTCACTCCGCACATGTGTATCGGGGATACGTACCATAAAGTACCATGATTTCCAGGTGATGATTCCATAATTAGGTTTGAGGTGCCTGGCAACACTGGTTGGCCGACCCATTGTCGGGAGCCCTGCGCGTTCTATTGTTTTGAACCGCACTTACTACAAACATGTTTGGTGTTGTCATTTTGGTTCCCGCGAGAAGCTAGGGAAAGGGGTTCGTCCATCCTCGTAGAGCCCCACATGTAAGGATAAGGCTGCATACTCTGAGAGGTCGCCCGGTATCCCAGACGCAATGATCAATAAGAAATCGCGGACAACTGTCCAGAAATGCTCTCGAAGGAATAACCACTAATCGAAGGCCTACTAACAGTGCCGAAAGCTAAATAACTTTTGCAGATGCAAACTGTAAAACAAATCCAGCGGCTGATCATAAGACCGAAAAACAAATGAATCAACTCACTACAAAGATAGGCTAGGCAAAACAGTATACGTCCCATATTCAGTGTGTGATTGAGTACATGAGATCTGACAGGAAATTCAAAGCCAATTTTCGACAGTTCGCGCACGAACTGCGGATGCGTTATCACACACTGGACAAGTCAAAGCTGCTGTCTATCAGTCAGCATATGGTTGGCAGAATAAGCATACTATCTGACGCTAGGAGAAATCTAGAGCAGAGATAGAGGTGGGTCAGAGAATAGCAACAGTTTTTCTCTGACCCATCTCGACTCTTCAAAGACCCTCAAGTTACTGTCGACTATCCGCCCAAACTAGAGCAGGTCGTAGTATTTTGGAGAGACGTGAAAGGTTTATCATTTACTGGAAGAAGACTCAAACAACATAACAAGCTTCAAGGAGCTTTTCTGCTTCGCATCGCATTTCCAGCCTCTGCCTCTGCGGCTAATACCTAATGCTTATTTACTATTAATAATATTTACAATTTACTTACATACTTCTTCCACTTTCATTTACAATCTTTTCGTCTCCATTTTTCTTGTTCCTTCCTTCTCTACTTCTCCCTCTTACCCAACACACCCTTCACCCATGCTACTGCCATTTTGTCCGACATTTCATGCAACAATACCTTCATGCTGATTCCACTACTTTCCACCTCTCTACACTCCTCCTATCAGTGCTCCACTTTTACATCCCCCTTTCCCCACAATTTACAAATTCTCTTCTTTCTAGAAAGCCAGAACCTATTATAATCCACCATGCATCTGCATCTCATCTTTAACATCAGTTCCTGACTTTATTTCTCTCCTGTCTTACACAAATATTGCGCTATCTCCCTTTGCATACTACGCACATTGTCCTCGTTAAACATTGACTTCCTTATTCTTTCCTCTCCTTTTGCCTTTACTCTCTCCAAGCCATTCTTTTTGACCATTGCATATACCTTTCTTCCTCGTGCATCCATCTTATTCCATCCATCTGCAATCCATTCGTTCTAAAATACCTTTATACCTCCATCTGCTACACGCACGACTCCCTGTTATAATCCCTAAACTTTTTCTTCCTGTCTCCCTCCTTACAATAGAGTTAGGTTTATCACTTGCTAAACCCAGTGTCTACTTTACATATTTCTACAGTATCTTATTTACCTCCACAATTTCCTCATTCCCTCATTCCTCCGAAACAGGATGCCTAGATACACAAACTCTTTCACCGCCTGTACCACCTTTCCTTTTCACTAAACCTTTACATCATCTTCTTTAAAGCCTCCACGCTCTTTGCTAGCAGTTATGTGTCATTTGCATGTGAAAGGCACCATATCATGACTCCTCCTACCCTAATTCCTCCTGCCACTCAGGCCGCTAGCTTGCTTTTGATGTCCGCGATCAAAATTGGAAAAGGCGTTGGACTTAGCGAACACCCTTACCCTAATCCCCTATCCATCCAGAAACCCTCCTAGATTCCCTCCCCTACTCTTACCCTATCTTTCATCTCATAATATGCCTCCCTTAGCCTTTCGATAAGGCCTCTCCCTACTTTCCTCTCTTCCACCGCCTCCCGCAACCTCCCCTATCCACTGAAGGGAAAGCGCCTTTTAGATATACAAAAAACGCGTACACTTTCGCACGATTTTTAGCTAATTCTCTATCTACCACGTGCTGCACAGTGATGCGATTAACACCTCCCTCCAGCCTCTTGGAAATCCCTACCCCTCCTTACTCTTTTCACAATCCCCTTCAGCGTTTTCCTTACGTCTATTTTGCCAAACAGCCATGCTTTGTTCTCTATCCTGTACAACGCTGATGCTTTAGACCTTTTCAAGTTCCTGATCTGCTTTCTATCTCCTCATCATTCAGCTCCTCTCCATCTACCTTTCTCGCTCTTCTAATCCCCTTATCTCGAACTTCTCTGCCTCTTCCCACCCTTACATATTCATGATTACATAGTCTATCACCGATACCCCTATCTTACTCAGATACGTGTATTCTCCCTCTTCGTCCTCTGTTACCATACTATTTGCCGCCGACTAGCCTCTATCTTCTATTCAGTTAATTAGAATCTCACCCTACTTATTTATTATCTTATCCTTGAATTTCCTTTCAAAGCCCTCCCCTTTCCTATAAAGACCCTCTTCCCTCTACTAACCCTTCCTTCCCTATTTACTCAGACCGCCTGCTGAAGCCTCCATTTATACCCACTTTGGCAACGTTTGCTCTACTCTATCTCATTTGTTTCTCTCTACCGACGTCTCTACTAATCTCACCACGTCAAATTTCTGGATATATATCCAGAAATCATTATTTTTTATAAGAACCACCCCTGGCCCCCTTAAAAGCCCAAACTTCTGACCACAAACTACCCGGATCCCTTATACACTTAACCTTACTTTCCCTATTTAACTACCTCCACCAAAATGCAAGTTAGATGAAAAAAGTATTAAGAGGCATGAAGATCTATTCTGCTCCGAAACTAGAAAGTTTAAAGATCTTCTGATCGACGAAGTTTCCTTTAACCCACCAGCAGCTGGCCCGCATTTTACCTCGTATCAGAACTGTGTTGTAAGAAATGTACGAACAACGCGGCTCAAAGAAAGCGAAGCAAGATAAGCTTATTGATAGATGTATCTCGAAAGACGCAGAATTCGACCAGCGCGGTCTATCAATGGCCTGGATTGATTACCGTAAAGATTAAGATTTGACCTCCCACAGACTTATCATCTGTTTTTTTGAAAGCTGAAGGGTTCATCTGCATATCGTGAGGTGCATAAAGAGATTGATGCCTCTTTAGAAAAGTAGATTTACTACATCATCTGGAAAATATCGTGACTCAACTAACAGCGTCTCTTTCATAGGAGTGTCTTTCAGAGTCTTTCGTGGTTCCGAAGTGTACTTTTGCGGCATACGTGGAAATCCACGACGGGACTCTCGGCTTAAAATGGTCAGGATGCATGAACAGTTGTGCAAAGGAGAAATTTCTCTAAAAATCGGCAGAGGAATCTGCTAAAACAGTTGGTCTTGATCTCAATATCAGGGGTGAGCAACATGCATCAAATCATATCAATCTCGAGTCAACACTCCTGAATACCGGATTAAGAAAGCACAGAAGAAAAATTTCCGTGAACGCTCTTTGCCAGGACGATGATTACAATCACTTTTTTCCCACAAAAGTATTCTATTCAGGAAGAGTTCACTTTCCAAGGTCATATATCGTGACCTATTAGGGCTAGGACACTTTTTTTTCTCACGCTGAACTGACTCTACATTAATTTATTTCATAGGAATTTTGCCTCGGGACTTTTAGGAAACGAGGTATTTTCAAACGACAAAACTTTTCCGTTTTTGGTAAAAAGTGCCCAAACCTGGAAATTTTACCTTGCAATTTCTAAACTGATAGAGTCAAAAGAATGTATTTTTTTAGATATCTGCAGATTATTTTTACTCTATTTCACCTTCTAGCATCATCAACACAAAGTAAACCTGATACGATTTATTTTGAAAAAACTAAACTTCACTTTTTTGCCTCTAAAAACAGACAAGAATGATCAAATTTGAGGGGCCATAAATTATTACCTATTAGAGCTAGAACATTGTTATTTTTTCTCGAATTACAGAAAATTGAGTTTACGTTTACTTATCTGCAAAACGCTTTCCCGTCAAATAATTAGGTAAAAAGTTACACAGTGGTTTTTGAAACCTAGTTATTCTTCTGTTGGACACTTTACTCTAAAATGCAATGGGAATCATGCGTATACTCAAACGTGATGTTTGGAAATTTTTTCAACAAAAAACCGGGTCCCTCCTTCTATTTGTGGTAAGATTTTCATTATGTTAAATAGGATCCCGTAATAAAGCGTTTTCTCAAAAAAATTGTAAACATGATTTTTTTGGGAACAAAAGTACCAGATGCCTGGACTTTAGTGAATACGTTTTTCCCATACTGTCACGTCTGGACCTCTCTCTGGTTTCCCATTGAAGTTTCTTTCATAAGTTTCTCTCATAAGTATATATGGTGGCCTCTGTAAAAATATTGGCTGACATCTTCAGGCAGTCCAAGTCTCTAATTGACCTGCGTACCTCCTATTGTCCACTAGAAAAATATTACTATTCATGAATTTATAACTGACTTTAACGCTTTGAATATTTTTTCCAAATATTCGTATTCATTCATATATAAATATGTACTAACTATGATAATCTTCTTGACATTTCTACGTATCATGATGTCACGCTAAAATACTAAATTCGCAAAATGGATGTTTTCCAAAGTTATACCAATAAAAACTTACTAGTGAGTGAGCAAGACCGGTTTCGTTCTTATTTTTGCCAAGGTCATTTTTCAACCTCGACTTAACTACTAATAATTTTATTTCCAGCGGAAACGGCGAAAGGCTTATATTTTTATGGTCCTATGGGCATTACTGTCTTATGCAACTTATTTCTGTTTATATCAACGGCTCTAAAAATTTCGAAACACAAAAGAGACACTGCACATCATCTCAGAGGTAGTGAAAGCAGGCGGCATGATGACAACAAGCAATGGTATGTTCTTGCATCAAAGCCACAATTACATATAGCTCCACTTTGAGCTTGGTCGCTATATAACTTCAGGCCCTATGTTTAAATATAGGTCATGTGTGTAAATATAGGTCATGTGTATAAGTATAGGTCCTGAAGATATACAGGGACCAAATACGACGTGGAGCTGTATGAAATGGAGACGTCGATATTACAGCTCAATTTTATTTATTATTACATTCTCATTCATGATAGTTTAATGTAATCATTCAAATTTTTGACCTCTGGTTCTTAACGGATCTTTAAGTTTCGGCACTCACAGAGTATGTCTGTCTGCATATTTGTCTGTATGTATAATGATCCGAATTGTTTAGCCACGCTAAATTATGAAACATTTGTCCAATCGAATCAGCTTTTCATAAACTTCTTAAGATTCCCAAATTGAAAGTTAACCCTCCGCCGTCCATGTTGGTCATATGTGACCCAGGCGATATTTCGAGGTTGAGTTTTATCAAGAAGAAACATTTTAGGAACTTTTTCAAAAAAAGACTTACCATAAGACCGGGAAAATCGATGATGAAACGCAGAAGCCAGAAGACTCAAATTTATAGTCTAATGAATAGATGTGACTACCCAGAAGAAAATGCGCTTTCTTCAACACTTGAGGTTTACAGGTTACCTGTCAAACAGTTAGAGGATTTCCCCGCTACTTTCGGCCAGATTTTTTTTTCTTAGAAAATTACAGGATAAGGCGTGGATTCACAACTAATATGATTGGATGGAGTGAGATCGTGCCGCTGTATATAAGAGAATCGCTCTCTAAAAATAATCGGATTATATATAATTCAGCTTTTCAACCAGAAGCCTTCGTACATCCAATTTGAGGCAATTTGTAAGTGCAATCTATAAATTCTTTGAAACTATATATTTAAGAGCTTTTGTCATTACTATATTTACATTATTTATTTAGATTAGAAGTAATTTTCAGTATTATTATCCCCCATTGTTTAAAACAAAGATCAAGTGTAGTTGGACTGAACAATTATGCGCTCGTCCTTAGAGACATAGAGAAACGGAGAGGGGGTGGTGTTTGCATGTACGCGCACGACAGCCTTAGGGGGGTTTTATTAGGTGTCAGCTCGGCTGTTAATTACACAGGCCGACAAAATTTGACAAAGGTCCGGAACCAGAGACCAGACCTAGTATACCCGAAGGGTTTTGCTGCGCTGAATCCGAATCCGACCTCAGAAA
>NC_046666.1:89065582-89068352 GCF_010883055.1 Belonocnema kinseyi | reverse complement strand
AAGTCAGGCAATAATTTTTAATATCATTTAAATCAACATTACACTGACAATTACGTATCAATTTCATTTCTAATTTATTCAAACGATAATTAAATATTGAAACTTCCAAAATTTGTTGTCCATCTTTGATCCTTCACCAATTCTGGAAAAGGACCACATAAAAATTTGAAGTATTGCATTTTATAACTCTTTATAAGCTATATCTAAATCACTAATTAAAAAATTATTTTCGTCAAATACGATGTGAGTATGAACATTTTTTCAAAAAATTGACATTTTGTTTCAAATTTTCAAAATCTCCGTAAATTTAAATGATAGACAAGAATGTATCGAAGAGAAAAGGTTTGCTTTTTGAAGTGAATACAGTAAAAATTTTTGAGCTTTTTTCTTCGGAAAAATATTTTTCAAAAATGTAGGGTAAAAAAAAACATTTTTTCGAAAAAGAAAATCTGGAAAATTGCCAGTGTCTACGTAAAAAAAAAATATTTTCTGTGCAATATATTATTGCCATTAAAGTTTTCAGATGTATGAAAATTTGAAAAAAATATTAATTTTTTGAAAAATGCTTATACCAACGTCATATTTGATGAAAATAATTTTTTATGGTTTCTTTAGATAGGGCTTGTAAAGAGCTGTAAAATAGAGTACTTTCAATTTCTTTGCGTTTTTTGAAAAATGGCGAGGGCATGTAAATTCAACAAACACTGCACTCACAATTAATATACTGATTCAAACGAGCTCGATGAAACTCTGACTAAAGACTGATGATGAGAGGTAATATCGAGTATTCGAGTGTTGTTTTGGCGAGCTGATTGTGAGTTCAAGAGTGCGATCGCATCGTCGAAAAAGGTCTTATCTATCCAAAACATGGCAAGGTGACTTACTGATTTTATAATTTAATCGTTGAGGTTTTTCGCACCATCCGATCTCGACAACAACAACAAGAAAATGATAACTTTAATCTTATCTTGTTATTTTAAGCTGTTTACTTCTCTTAATTTGTTTCCCAAGCGTTTATACGTTTATTCTTCGTATGAATTTATTCGATAGTTAGTTAGTTCTTCTTGGTTTGAATCATTAATGTTTTATTAACTTTGAAAGTCCCATAGAAAAAGAATGAAATCATAGAGATACGACAATATCTCCTGTGGGGCTGGTTCACCCCTTATTATAGGTTATTTTTATTAAGGTGAGAACAGTCGATTTTGTATTTGGATATTGTGCATACTGCCAAAATTTTTTTCGTCAAACTCAAAAAACTAGTATTTTCATATTGAAAAGGGTGTCATTTTTTTAATGAAAAATAGGGGTTGATA
This sequence comes from Belonocnema kinseyi, assembly GCF_010883055.1. Taxonomy (NCBI): domain Eukaryota; kingdom Metazoa; phylum Arthropoda; class Insecta; order Hymenoptera; family Cynipidae; genus Belonocnema; species Belonocnema kinseyi. The sequence goes on along the minus strand of NC_046666.1, from coordinate 89,067,036 downwards.
CATTAGTGGGGTAAAGAATTCTAATTCAATAACAAGGATGTGAACTAAAATTATTACACGTTTTACGCCACTGAATAGTCCAAGGGTATTTTTAAGTAATGAAAAAATAATAATTGTGATTGAATTTTAGGGATGAATTCATTTGTACAGGCTGATTTCAGAAAATTTCAAACTACATCAACTTTACTTAACAATTTTAATAGTATCCAAGAGTTTTACACCATGATATAGTAATGGAATAACGAAATATAACAGTATAAATGTTAGGGGTAGCTCACCCCCTCAAGGGATTTTTTTTTGAAAATGCTGGAACAGGTCAACTTTATTTTTGATTATTGTGCATAAAACAATTAATTTTGTCAAGATTCAACAGATTTTGGAATGTGTACAGTGAAAAAAATGGGCATCAAATATAGTTTTTCATTAATTAAAAACGGGGGTTGCGAGTCTGATGACTAAAAATAATGCATAAATATGTGCTTTTCAATAACAAGTGTTACCCACTTTGTTTCAGAAAAAATTACGAATTGTATTCGAGAAATTAAAAAAAATGTTTTTTTAGGGGTGAACTTCAAGGGTGGTTTTCACCCCTTAAATGGGCTTATGGGCACGTATAAAAAAATACGTGTCGAATATTTTTTGATGATCTATAACATATCACAATTTCAAGAAAATCGGTGAGGTACACCTCGGGTACCTTCCTTGTAAGTACAAACACAAAAGATTTAATTTACTACTAATGTCACTAATTTTTAGTATTTAAAAAAATCATAGGTCATTAAGTGCTCCTGAACTTACACTCATCTACAAATACATGATTTCTTATTTGAGTTTGAAGATCAGTTTGTGGATTGAGTAAAAATATATTTTAATTTAATATTTATGAGATCGTGATCAGATAAAAAAGGAATAGGATATCAGCTATAAGAATTCAGCTTATCAAGATCATCTACTATCATTAAGTCTATTCGGGAACGGGAATGATCAATGTGATGGGTGGAATTATGAGGCACAATAGATAACCTAGCAGTATGTATCTTAGTTGATAAATATTTAGTATGGTTACAAATCACATCTAAATTAATATTTAAATCCTCTGTGAGAATAATATTGTTGAAGTTAGATACATGGCTAAAAATTTCCGATTCAAGTTTAGTGCCAAAATAGGCATTTGGAGGTTTATAAATAACCCCTTCCAAAATACTGTCCTTCGCTCCCGTGACCTCGACAAAAAAAATTTAGCAGTAGGATAACACAGGCCAACAATTCTCAGAACCAGAGACCAGACCTACTATACCCGAAGGTTTTTGCTGCGCTGAATCCGAATCTGACCTCATAAAAATTCCATCACGCTCAGTTTTCGAGATATTCTAACCTAAAAGGGTCAAAAACCCGTTATTTTGATGTGTTCGAGGCCCCGTAACATCGCGAAAAATTTTTTTTTCACAAATTGA
>NC_046666.1:89051754-89065482 GCF_010883055.1 Belonocnema kinseyi | reverse complement strand
CGTGATGCCTTCCGCTTCTGGCAAACTGACTTCAGGTATGATATTTATTATTGATGATTACAGTTTTTAACTTATGTCACGTGAATAAAAATGAGTTTTTTCTATGGTTACAGAACATTTCAAAACATGGCTGACGGATGTGTATTTTCCCAATGTTGGGCATTCAAGTGTCTTATTAATTGATAATTGATTCGAAAAGGAACAACAGGCAAAATTCAGCCACTAGATGCTTTCGGCTTCCGAGTGTGGAAAAATTACGTCCGTCGCTTCGAGGATAGTGTGACATTAATGAATGAGGATATAAAACTTCATAAAAGAAATAACATTATAAAACTCCAATCCTTGGTACATAATCAATTGTCATCTCCACGATACAATAACCTATTCAAATATTCATATGTATAAAAGTGGCTACGTTGAATCAAAGCCAAATGAATTTTATAACCCCGTAGATTTTAGTTTTGGTAATGATTGTAATGAGCGTTGTGAAGTTCCTGGTTGCTCTAACCCAGCAATTGTAAGATGGTCTTGGAGTAAGAAATCATTATGCTTGAAACATTTTTTTAATGATTATCATTATTGCCAGGATTATAAAAAGTAACATTAAAACTCAAAACTATTGAAATATTAAATTTTTGAAAATTTTTTTGTACTTTGAATCATTAATTTTTTATTACCTTTGAAAGTCCCATAGAAAAAGAATAAAATCATAGAGATACTACAATATCTCCTGTGGGGCTGGTTCAACCCTTATTATAGGTTTTTTATTAAGGTGAGAACAGTCGATTTTGTATTTGGATATTGTGCATACTGCCAAAATTTTTTTCGTCAAACTCAAAAAACTAGTATTTTCATATTGAAAAGGGTGTCATTTTTTTATTGAAAAATAGGGGTTGATACATTAGTGGGGTAAAGAATTCTAATTCAATACCAAGGATGTGAACTAAAATTATTACACGTTTTACGCCACTGAATAGTCCAAGGGTATTTTTAAGTAATGAAAAAATAATACTTGTGATTGAATTTTAGGGATGAATTCATTTATAACGGCTGATTTCAGAAAATTTCAAACTACATCAACTTTACTTAACAATTTTAATAGTATCCAAGAGTTTTACACCATGATATAGTGATGGAATAACGAAATATAACAGTATAAATGTTAGGGGTAGCTCAACCCCTCAAGGGATTTTTTTTTGAAAATGCTGGAACAGGTCAACTTTAGTTTTGATTATTGTGCATAAAACAATTAATTTTGTCAAGATTCAACAGATTTTGGAATGTGTATAGTGAAAAAAATGGCCATCAAATATAGTTTTTCATTAATAAAAAACGGCGGTTGCGAGTCTGATGACTAAAAATAATGCATAAATATGTGCTTTTCAATAACAAGTGTTACTCACTTTGTTCCAGTAAAAAATTACGAATTGTATTCGAGAAATTTAAAAAAATGTGTTTTTAGGGGTGAACTTCAAGGGTGGGTTTCACCCCTTAAATGGACTTATGAGCACGTATAAAAAAATACGTGTCGAATATTTTTTGATGTTCTATAACATATCACAATTTCAAGAAAATCGGTGAGGTACACCTCGGGTACCTTCCTTGTTAGTTGCATCGTTCAATCAGTTTGTGCCATTATACATTCCACATGAACATAAGGACTCAGCTCCTTGGATCACATTGGAAATTAGGAACCGAATGAAGGAACGTAATAATAAGCATCGCCTTGCAAAGAGAACTTAAAATCCTCTGATACAAGCTCATTTTCGTCAGCCTATGTATCTGATCTCTGGAAACATGCGCTGATCCGCCCTATTCCTAAGGTTTCTAGTCCTCTTCTCTCAATGATTTCCAGGGCGATTTCAATACTTTCTGGTATGTCCAAGCCGCTGGAACGTATTTGCATCTGCAACTTACGAGTTACTTAGATGTAAATAGGCTCCTCGATTCGCTACAATCAAGCTTTCAGTCTAAAAACAGCACTTTAACAGTCTCCCTTAAAGTTACTTCAGACCTTAAAATCGCTGTCGAAAATGAGGAAATGGCAAGAGTTGTTCTATTTGATTTTTCTAAAGCTTTCAATATTGTTGATCACAAGATGCTTTTAAATATGTTACAAACCAATACGCCTCCGAAAAATAAGTTTTTCAAAAAAGCTGAAAACCCCGGGTAATCTGGAAAGTTTGGATTTTTCTATCAACTCGTCGGAGGTATTCATACAATGTAATCATATTCATACAATACAGGGTATTCATACAATCTCTCCTGAAAAGAGCAAGTTGTTGAAATGTCGAGAAATACCTTTAGAGTACTCCAACAGCTTAGAAGGAATAAGGATTCCTTGCCGACTTCAACCTGGATTCTTCTTGTTAAGAGTCTTATTCTCCCATTTTTTGATTATGGGTTTGTTCTGTATGATGATATCACAGACGAGCTGAATTTTAAACTCGAGCGAGCTCTTAATGCATGCATACGATTCATCTTTTGTGTATTGAAATATGAGCACATTATTTTATATTGGCAACGGGCTGGAATTCTCAATCTTTTTTAACAAAACCGCTCAATATCTTCCAGATATCTTTGAAAACATAAATTTAACATTGCCTACTTAGTCTAGGCTTCGTGCACGAAAAACGGTCCTTGTTGTTCCACGTCACAAATCTTGTAAGGTTGAAAGATCCTTAATGGTAAGGGGAGCTCGTCTTTGAAATAAGATACCTGGATCAATCAGAAATGCACCTTCGCCTTATCACTTTAAAAGGCTTTTCTTTAACTTTTTGTTTAATATTGATAATTCTACTCTTGAAATTTCGCACTGGCAAATCTTAAATTGATTATTTTTCTAACTTTTAGTGACGTATTGTGCTCTAGTATTATAAATGTAATTTTGCACATCTCTGACCAATGTTCTAATTTTTGTTATCTTAAAATTAAGTCTTGAGTCTTCTGATTATATCCGATATGCCAATCGCTAGCTTATTTTAACATATATTACTCATAGTCATTTAATAATTTGTTGTATTATCTTTAGCCATCTGTAAATAATAAATAATGATAAAAATAATATTTTGCAGTTGGTGAGTGACCACTATTAACGTCACCAATTTTGCAGAAAATTCTAAAATGAATTCTTAGCGACCTACAATCATTATATCTTCAAATGATTCTATTAGATTGGAATAGCTCTGTATAGAATATTTCAGCTCCACATACTTTTTCGAAAACATTTTTTTGCTAATTTTTATTAAAACATGCTTTTTCTTACAGGTTTAATCTCTACCTCAAACTTTTCATCGTAATGGGTATCAATTGGTCAATGGAAATAATATCTTGGCTCCTTGATAACAAACCAAGTTTTGTTTTTTACATTACGGATATCGCTAATACACTACAAGGTCTTATAATATTCATCATTTTTGTGTGGAAAGAAAAAATCAAGCGTCTGCTTCTTAAAAGATTTGGCCGCAAAGGCAGCAAACTTCTGTGGGGAAATTCGAAAAGTCGTTGTCAAAGTTCAGCTCGTACCTGCATTACTTTAACCCCACTTCAAGAAAAATACAGCGCTGGATTAGAAGAAAAATATTCCAAAAATACTTCGGAAAGCGAATGTATGTGATGAAATCAATCTACAACAAAAACGTGATGTATAATTAAGTGACAAATCCCAAAGAATCGTTTTTGTAAAGAAAACGAAAAAAATTATCCCTGGACCATTTCCACTGTTTAAATTATAAACAAATCTCTCTTTCAGATTCCGGCTGATATCCGTATAGAAGCCTAACTTTAATGTAACTTTATCTTTAATTTTTTGTGTAGATTTTATCCGGTCCTACCTATATAACGTATATGGGACTAATTTCAATCTATCCTTCATATTTGAAATTTTACAGCTAAGATTACAGAAAACATCCGCTTTCAATAATACATTTGTATTCGATATTTTAGGCAGAAAATTTGAATTTTCTTCATCGGAATTATTACCAATAAGTACGATTTATATGAAGAAATGAAAGCTGTGTTAATGAGATAGCAATATATAATTTCAAAATGCTAAGGACTCATACCGTTTGTACATATAATTTCAATGAGTATTCTGTATTCTACCTAGATTGCTGAATTTAATATTACTGGTTTTATAGTATAAGTTTTTGCGTTTTGAGTTATAGTTTATTACGGCCTTGTTTAAGAAACTATTTTTTGTACTTTGAAAAAATTGCCTTACATTGATATCACTGTTTAAAGAAAAATTTTTCTCTATTTTTAAATATATATTTTAAACTGATCTTATATGCTTTTGATATAATAATGTGAATGGTTTAGTGTATATGCTATTCAATTGTAATGTGCAGATTTCCGCAGTAATGCAAGCAGGGTATGAATTTTGATTATTACCTTCATCTTTGCTGTTATTCAAGTTAAATTCAAGTGATAATGTATGCGAAGTGTATACACTGTCGGTACCAGTAAAGTAGCGGGCTGAGCGCACGCATTAACAAAATTCATGGAAATTGGTGAATTCATGGAATTCAATGAATCCTCCGAATTCACAAAAGGGCCTAGCCGGCAAAGTATATGACCAGTGCCATTGAGCCTTATCTAAATGGACTTGGTCCTATGTGTACGTTACAAGAAGAATACTCTTTCCTGAAATATTCTGTCTTTTAACCTTATAGATGACCTTTCAATGCCACTTTAATGGTTTTCTAGTCTTTTTCCTATATCTCGGATTGTATTTAACGGATTGTAATCAACTTGGGGTCAAATTAAAGATCTCTTAAAAATACATTTAATAAATTTTCTTGAAACTATTTTTGGCGAAAAATTCCAATTTTGACAGATATTCTAATATTGTAAATCTAACTTTCTCGAAAACAAAAATACACACATTAACGAAAAAATTAACACGTTTTGCTTACATATCAAGTGTTAATCATAAATTTTCGAGATTCTTAGGAGTGATGGAACGTGGTAGAAAAATGGAAAAACGTACTTTCATACAAATATCGGACTACAAGAACCTTACATAATTATTAAAGGAATTATGCAAGTGACTTTTTTAATCTTTGTAATAAAAATAGTCGTCAGAAATGTTCCCGAAACTTCTGACTCTGGTCAAATACTTTTCTACACAAAATTCTCCTAATTACTATAGCTTTTGAAGTGTGAAAGGCCACTACTGATTACTAATTTCTTCAGTAATATATTCTATGCTCTGAGTAAAGGTATTAGCTATTACAGGTGATATTGGGCATCCCATGGCTGCACCTGAGGTTTGTTCGTAGAATTAGTTATTTAGAGGGAAGTATCAGAGACTTGTACTTTCGTAAAAAGAGATGCTATGTCGAAGCTCACTATGATGTCTTGGGGTTGAATGTAAATCTGTTGTACCTTTTTAATAAAGTAAAATGAGGTTTTGACTTAAGTGATAGACTTTCCTATAATAGACGTAGTATTGTAGCGAGGAAGAGTGTTAGGTCAAGTTTTGTGTCTATAAGAAGGGTTTTTGTTCTCTTAACTATTGTTTTTGCAGGGTCCTTTTTAAGTTTTGTGCATGTATTGTCAGTTAGAAGTTCCGTGAGTTTGTTGTTATAGAGTTTTGTATTAATTATTGTTACTATTACGTTGTCTTTGTCTGCTGTTAATAATATAATGTCTTAATAGCGATTGAGTTCTTTAATTACGGGTTTTTTATGTTTTGTTAAGTTTCAGGAGGGAACGAAAAGGCACCCCTGTGACTGGTCACATAAATATTTTTTGGTTAAATTCCACTCCCTTTGTAACTACACGTGGGACCAGGAAGGCACCACTCTGATTGGTTACAGAAATTATTTTTGTTGGAACTCCTACCCCTTTCCAACATCTCGCGGCGAGCTGGAAGACAATCCTTGTGATTGATCACAGACACAATTTTGGTCAAACCCCTACCCCTTTCAACATTTCTTGAGGGCGAGAAAGCACCAATGTGACTGGTAACGGAAATATTGTCCGTTCGAACATCTACCGCTTTCCAACATCTGTTGGGGCTCGGAAGGAACCTCTGCGACTGATCTGCGACTGATCACAGAAATAATGTTGATCAAACCGCTTTCAAAAACATCCTGTGCGCGAAAAGGCACCCCTGTGTCTGGAAACAGAAATAATCTTAGTCTGAACCCGTACCCCTTTTTAAAATCTCGTAGGGGCGGGAAGGCCCTCCTGTGGCTAGTCACAGAAATAAAGTAGGGAGAAAGATCAGTTTACAGAAATAATGTTGCTCGAAGCCCGTACCCCTTTCCAACATCTCGTGGTGGCGTGAAGGCGCCCCTGTGTCTGATGACAGAAATAAAGTAGGGTAAACGCCCTACCCCTTTCCAACATCTCATAGGACCGGGAAGGCACCACTGTGACTGGGCCCAGAAGTAATGTTGTTCTAACCACTACCTCTTTCCAGCGTCTTGTGGGGGTGGGGGAGAAGGCACACCTATGACTGGTGACAAAAATAATGTTGTTCCAACCCTACCCCTTTTCATTATATCATGGGGCGGGAATGCACCTCTTTGGCTGGTAACATACACAAGGTTGGTTGGAACCCCTATCACTTTCCAAACTCTCATGGACGCGAAAATGCATCTCTGTGGCAGATCGCAGAAATAATGTTGTTCGAACCCTGTACCTGTACTCTCAACCTCTAATACTTCGTGAGGCCGGGAAGGCACTCCTGTAGCATGGCATGCTAGTAAAATTTTAAAGAATGTTGTCAAGCCTGATTTTTAATTTACTTTTTCAGTTTTTGATAAATAAATAAATGTGACGAAAAAAATGTCAATTTTTCTACTTGACGTTTCCGGTTCTCGTCAATAAGATAAAGTTGTTTCCAACGCCAACGTTCATAGATTTAAATTATATAAAGATATTCCATCATGATGCAATAAACAAAACAATATTTTATAAAGAAATTATTTGTTGAAAACGTTTTTTTTTTCTATATCTTTCAATAATTTAACATTTTCTAAAATTATATTACAAGAAGTTTGAATAAAAACATTTTTTTTTTAAATTGTCTTAAGGCCATGTGATGACTATAACAGCTGATCAATTCAGTCATAAGATCAATATTTTTTCATCCATATCAAAAATAAAAGTTTGAATAAGGCAGAAATTTTTTTCGGGGAATCGTAATACATATTAAAGGATCGTTTGTCGCCTTGCAAAGAGTTGGGGAAGAAAAAACTTTATTTATGAAAGTAATGATTATTGATGGACCAACTTAGTCTTTACAGCGGAAGTTTGACTTCTAACTTTCTCTGTCGGTAATCATGCAATTTGTTGTACCCACAGACCCGTAGAAGTTCAAAATTGTCTACTCGCTGTGCTAGTGCTGCTCTGAAACAGCTGATGCGTATGTCAGACACGTGATTTTTAATGATATAAATTTGTTTATTTGCATCAAGAATGCAAACATTAGTTGTTGGATTATTTGTGTATAATGTTTGTGACCAATTTTGGTTGTCTTGCCCCACTTTGCTGAATATAAACCATTATAGTTAGTCCATTGACAAAATTGAAAATTATTTGCAGTGTTCCACAGCACGATCGGTATTTCTCTTACAAAAAAAAAAACTTTTTTCATGATACTAATTGGTTAGGACCAGAGACATATTCCTTCGTACCCTTTATTTAGCGTGACAAATTTTCAACACGATATCTCCTTCGGCGTGGACGTAAGTTGGGACAGAAAAGTACCGATGTAACTTCTACTTGTATATTCTTCAAATTTTTTTTTTCTTTAAAATTTCCTCCGGAACAATGCAGACATGGACTGTATTGCCTCCTCTTTCATTTTCTATACTTTTACAGTGATCCCTCATTTCTTTAAGACGTAAGTTGGGAAAGAAAAATTGAGGACTAGGTTCTGTCAAATGACCTTCTCGTCACATGGCTTTAAGACCATACTTGTTAATGTAGCAAAAAATTTAATAAACAAATGCATTATTCAAGCACTTATCGACGGAAAAATTCGTTTTTTCCAATGCCAGTCCTTTTAATTGGAAACCTCATGATGATTTTAACAATATCCATCACTATTTGATAAATTTTTTTTTATAAACAAATTAAAAACCAAATGTATTAGTCGGGCATCTGTTGAAAACAAATTCTTTTTTTTTCTATCTCAGTCCTTTTATTTAAGAACTTCATGTTAATTTCAGCAACATGCATAATTAGTTAATTAATTTGATGTTTTTTAACAAATTTAATAAACGAACGTATTACTCGGGCAGTTGTCGTCGGAAAAACACGTTTTTTTCAATATCAGTCCTTTTCATTAGGAACTTTACGATAATTTCAGTAACACTCGTAATTGAGATTTAGGATCTATCAGAAGTACTTTCTTCTTCCACTTTTGCCTGTGATTTACAATGTTTGGGTCAGTCGAAATCAGCACTTTCCCTCCAAAATCATCTTTTAGTAGCCTCTCTGCCACATTTTCGAGTTTGAAACTATCGTAGATGTTTGAAATTTTTATTGTTCGCCTCTTGAGCTTCTTCCGTCAATTGACCAATGGGGAGAAAAGCAGACTCAATATTGTTGGCTCCATGAATGAGAATGTTTTATGCTGTCACTGGCATGTAGTACTAATTATGAGGATTGACATACATTTGCGCTGTTTGTTAGCAATATTTCCCGAACTTGAAAGTGTCAATTGCCTCACCTGAAACTATTTCTTGCAAAATTATGGCGAATCTACGGATCAACTCGCTGTCGAAATGTGTGATTTCGGATGTCAAATCAGGATCTCTGAAAAATCTTCTAGCAATATTTCTTGTGTTAGAAGTCCCCAAGACATGTTTTGGAACATCTATAATAACCCCCATCTTATCACGGAATTCTTTTTGGACTCTCTGTTTTGCAGTTTTCATTTTCGCTTTTGCTACGTTAGTTTTTGCTTTCCACTTGCAGATTCCTAAACGATAGCTTATGTATAGTATCAATTCCATCAAAGAAAGAGTGTTTTCCCTCTTTTTGTCGATTTGCAACTGTTTTCAAATTCTTCTACAGATCTTCTGCCTAATTTGGTGTAATCCAATGATATGAATGAGTCAGGTGATAACCATGCTCTGTTCAGTTTGGAAAATTTATCTGCGTTATAGAACGCACTCTTATATGTGTTTTCAAAGGACGGAATGAAATGCCGCGACAAGATTTCTCTGGTCAAATTGACTTGCTCACTATCTATCAAGTTAACCGTGCGAAGGTAATTATGGTTCACAGTTAAAAAAAACTCAAACTCAAATTCCTTCAGCGGTGATGATTTCTTCTATCAAATTACACCTGGATACTACATGAATTAGAAAAACAAATAGCTAAACAAAAGCATTCGTGGGGCTGCCTCATGTGTACGTCTGTGGTGGACGGATTCGGCACTTAATTAACCTTTCAACTTTTGTAATATGTAAATCAGTGCTACCCGTTAATACTTCACACTCAGCAACTACATACATATCCGAGTTATCTATTGGGAACTTACTCGAATTCAATACTTTTATATATAATAAGTAGATGTCGAGGTAGAGAATTTACCCCCGACGTTCACAGCATGATAGCAGCGTGTATTACCTGTGCACCGCCCCAAAAATGCATTCCCAGGATCCAACGGTACATTTATTAAAACAGGATGCATAGTAAGAAAGTTTTCCAGATTGGCATCGGCTTCTTTTAATCTATGAAAATCAAACTGCCGTATCTCTGTTACAATATACCCACTGCGATTCAATTTTGAGTCAACGCACGTGCTTGCTCAAATAGAGCGTTAAGGCTCTCATATGAGCTATGTAATTGCTCTCCGCGATTGTTCGTGAAACAATGTTCAAAACTATTGGTGAAGTACTTTAAATATCTCCGATGATATTGTATATTTTATTAATTTACTTTATCAATTTGAATTATAAAGATATAGGTATCGGTATAAAAATATAAGCAATTATTATTGATATTAAGTGCGTATATTATAAATATGTAAGCAATATCAATTTTTAATAAAGTCTGTAATATTAGCTAAGATATTGAAAACAGTTCACCAAGCGGCAATGGCATTCGGATGGCAGCCAGTTGGGGTGGTAATCCAAGAGCCAAGATATCCTGACGGCTACTTTATATTTCTTTGTCAAGATCTCGAGAATTAATTTATTCTGATATGATTTTTTATCTTCACATTAAGTCAAACTTCCTGATGGAGAATTAATTTCACTTTCACCTGAAATCGTGTGCTTTTATGAAAACAAGGATACTGCGGAATTTCTCGAGTGGTGCCATCTTTTGGACACTTTTGATACTGAATCATCGAAATGTATCGCCCTCATATTGCAAAAAAACGGACATAGACATGGTTGTGTGAATTTTTTCTTTATTTTCCAATATAATATCTTAGAACTTTTCTATTTTTACACTGTACAAAAATCTATTGAATTTTAAATATCTGGTAAATGTAAATAAAAGGAACCTCGTATATCGGAGTAACTTTAAGTAAAATTGTATTCACATATTATTTGATTTATTATTCTAAGTTTTCAATTAATTATAAATAAAAAATCTTACAGTTTCCGCCAGGGTGAAATTACAGATTTTTGGTCAAATTAAAAATCTCGATGAAATTTTCAATCACAGGAAGGTGATTTTACCGACGAATGGTATTTTTACACGCTGCGACTGAATTTTCCTTTCTGAATGTAAAGTTTGTACGAGAGAATGGGTAATTTTCTTTTTATCAAATGTTTAATATTACACTGATATACAAGGGTCCTTTTATTTACATCGCAAGAGGATGTAATTTCACACATTTTTGTAAAATCACACAGTGAAGTTTGTGATATTCACATTGATACAATATGTAATTTTCCGAAACTTTGTAATTTTACACATGTCTTTTTACAGTGTAGTTCAAGATTTAAATAAAAAGAAGCCTTTTAAATTGACAAATATTCGATTAGAAAATTTTAAGAGTGAATAATAATTCAGAAGGGAAATTTGAAATTAAAAAATTAGAAATCAGGTTGACAATAAAAAATGATTAAAAATTTAACATTGCAACTGAAATTGATACAGTCATAAATTAATAATTCTGGTAAATTTTTAATAGTTACAATTTTGGAGTTCTGAATTTACATGTTGTTACACTACTCTTATTCCACTTGATAAGAGCATGCACTTTCTTACTTAAATTTACACGAATGAGCTCCAGAGACAATTTTCCCTTTTATATATTTACTTTGCTTTACCGATTACTTATGTCGACCTCTCCTAGTTTCTAATTCACATCGAGAGATTTTGGATCGTTCGACGATTTAATATGCACTGTTCAGAAAGTTGGTACCGAGTTGGTACCGAGCTTACTCTTTTCCAATCTAAATCTCTGAATCTTAAAATAATTCTCTAGCACAAACCTATGGACACATAATTGTCTCTGGTATCAGTGTCTACAATCGCTCTTAATTGAAAAATTCTCATTTTTCTGTTTGTGTCATTCTTTTCTTTTATTTACCTTATATCTAGAGAAAGTGGGTTGACGAAAGCGAGAACAGATTTGCCAATGAATTATCTTGTGATAATTAAATTTTTCGGGTTTTGTTATATTTATTTTTCACCTCATTAAAATAAATGAAAAAACGCCAGCTAGCTACCTGTTCAACTCTTCCCCATGAAAGGTTGTTCTTTTAAATGAAAGCTAATTTTATAAACAGTCGTCCACTCCGTGCAAATTAGGTTGCGATATTTACAGACGGAGTTTCTTACGGTTTTCCTAACAATGATTATTGATATTTGCGAATTGCGCATCTTAGATATTTTACTAATGTCCAAAATGAGCTTCAACATTCACTTTTATAAAAGAAAACCAATTGATTATCCTTTCGCAATTTCTTTAAAACCGACACACTTTCTTTTCTATTGCTAACTAGATGAGTTCTCATAAGAATAAGTAAAAGATCTAGTTGATAGTTTTACGAACGAGCGTCAGTTTCTATTAAAGAACCGATAATCAACAAAATGGGCCACAACTCTCTTAGTCTCCCCAAGATCCCAATCCCCATAGAGTGGTAAAGATAAAACCCTTGAATTCCCGTTAAATGGGTAAAAGAAGAGTAGGCAAATTGGGATTCTATTTCACTCCATGGTATTATGTCCCGACGCGTCACAAATCTGTGAGAAGCAATAAAAGTTTATTTTTGTTAAATCTTTCAAAGACTGAAAATTGCATAAAATGTGATATATTCAATTTTAATTTTGAATGGAGAGGATATCGCATCCAGCCTTTCATTCAAATCCCCTGGCTAACAATATTCCTGGAAGATCTATCGGTAATCCGTTAATTCCAAGAGCCGAACGCAGTACACCTCGCTCCTAGCAGTGCTTTGCGTCGACTGATTGTCGTTCGTTCTCCAACGATGATATTGGTCCCGTTCTTGCGGACTCTTCGATACCCACTTTGTCGAGAGGTTGCGCACGCAGCGGCACTTATTTCGCGTAGCAGTTACTTGCAATCTATGTAACTCTTTGGCTGAAGAATTTGCCAGTCATTTAGGGGCGCAATTATTTTCTGTGTCTCCCGCATTATAATTGTTTTTATAATAATTCAGTTAATTTGATATACTGAACCGTTTCAATGTCGAACGCTCAATTTAAAATGTTTCCCTTTCATTGGTTTTAAATTGACTAAAATTTAATTTTAGTGCTATACATTTTTCAGTTTGAAATGTAGTTCACATTCCTTTAAGTTTCAAGGTTCTGGAATAGAAATTACTCAATTTTTAATATTTCTTATTAAAAATTAATATTTAGTTTGTTAGTGATTTCTAGTATAATTCTATTTATTTTATAAGTTGATAAAAATTTGTCTAATCAGCTTTAATGTTAAATTATCATTTTTTTATATAATAACAGTTTTTAATTCTAGAATTTCAGAAGATTTGACTTTCAAAGGTTCAATATAGTTTTAAATATTAGATTGTCAAATCTTAATTGCTTCGATTTGAAAATGACAACATTCGACTCCTTTTTCTTATTAAATTGTCCAAGATCGTTAAAAGTATATTTTTCTAAATTTCATAAGCTTTCAATTCGAAATCATTAACTATTGTTTCGAAAGTATTTAAAACATAATATTAAAAAATTGGTTTCATAATGGATTATTAAATTAGCATATATTGCATGTTAGATAATAAAAATCCAAAGACGTGAAGGTGCAATTTGCGCGCGTACAATTAATGCTAGTGTGTAATAAAACTAGTTCTACCGTCGAGCGATATTTTGCGCTATCGATACGATCCCGAATCGATTCTTTCCTCCGGTATCGGGTGTAGATTGCGTCGGTTTTAACTCGACTCGACTTTGGACACTGCTTGTTTAAACCGGTTATGTCTGGACTACATAGGATCAAATTTATTTTTCCTATAGTAGAAAATTTGTACTTAGGCTTAACAGTGCATAATTTGAAACATCTAGATGTTTTTTTGATAAAAAAGTATATTTTTTAATACCTGACAATTGTTACGCCTCAGTGGGTCGAAGGTCAGAATCACCTAAATTCACTAAATATTTTAGTTACATTATCACTTTTTTAAATGAGAACAAGTGCGAGAGGAACTATTAACACGTTACAACTACCAGGTGTATACATATGAAACCGGTATTGCCATTTAGCGGCCAGTAGGCACACTTGTAGGCACTGTCGGAACTTACCATTTGTGCTAATTGGCG
>NC_046666.1:89040690-89051654 GCF_010883055.1 Belonocnema kinseyi | reverse complement strand
GCGCATACTTTGAATAAAATATTTGTTATCATTCTCTTGAAATAAATGTGTTTTTTTCTTGAAAAAATACCGGTTTCATATGTATACACCTGGTACACTACGTTCTGGACAAACGGGTGACGAGTACAGAACAAAAACTAGGTAAGAACTATAGGACTGACTCGAAAAAGTGGTTTATATAGTGTTGTATTGATTGTATGTACAACGTAGGTGTTTGACTTTCTAGAACGTTCTAGAAGTAGCGTGATTACAAGTGTACATTATATTGATTATTGCATTTAAATGTTTCATAGACAGTATAGGAAGTATTATTATTATATCATTATAATCACCTTACATAACACTCCCCTCTTTAGACATTATTTCGTCTCGAAATTCTTATATTTCACAAATTAACCCTTCTCGTATTTGACGATGTTAATAAAGGCGTTCCTGTTTGTACTGTTTCAACAGAAGATGTATAAATTACAACATTAGGTTGATTTTCTACCCTATTCTTAATAAAAAAAGGGTAATTTTCTGAGGTATGCATCTAGTTATATATCTTACATTAGTATCACATACCTTAAAAGAGCATACATAGTTACCGATCCTATCGCACTTTAGCCTAAACGATGTTTTGATGTTTTATGGATTAACACATTAATTAGTATGCTTTGGCATCGTTCGAACGATTCCAAACGATGATTTTTGAAAATTACTTGTTTCAACTCAGCATTAAAAATTCTTTAGAAAAAATTCCTGTTCCAATTCAGAATTTTTCTCCCTTTCGAAAATTTCCAGTACCAGCTCGGAATTTGTTAAACTTTGAAAATTCCCGTTTCCAAGGCATTTGAATTATTATAATATAATTTATATCATGGTTATTATATATTTTACAATTTTCGCCTTTGATTGATGTAGGAACTTTAATTAAAATTGATTCAATTTTATTTCCGCTTGTTAAATGTAGGATAATGTCGGATAATGATTGTTCTATGTTGCATCTAAAATTCTTCTTATGTATTTTTCAATATTTCACGTATTGAGATCTGCGACTGTATGATACCATATCTAACATTATTTATAGCATCTATTCTATTTTCAGAATTTATGTTTTGTTATTTAAAACGTAAACTATATACTTATTGTCTATAAATGGTTTGTTGAATTCTCAATTTATTTGGGTTAAATCTGATTCAGTCAGGGTTCCAAAAGGGGTTTTAGAAATATCGCCTGTAAAATTAACTAATTCTCATTAATGTCTTTTTTTCCAAGTAACTTATGTAAAATTTTAATTTTGTTTATTAATCTATAACGGCTATTTCTTATTAATCTTATTTCGTTTTTGATGTATATTCATTTTCGCATGTCCTTTTTATTATATCAATTGTTTGTTCTATGGCTTGAAATCTGTTTTCTGTTTTGGTTAAGTTTATTTCTATAATTAGTTTTCATTTCTCAGGTACAAGTAGGCTTTACTACTTTCCTACATATTATTGTTTCCATAAATTTCTTGTAGGACGTAGTTTGCTTGTGTTGTCGTTATCAGCATCAATTGTAACAGAATCATTATTTTTCGGGAACATAAAATGGCATCACTTGTTGTAATTTCAGTAATAATTATTGAACCTTTTTAGCTTGGGTCTAATTTATTCTGTTTTGTATTATTTCTCGACTTGAACTGATCTCCTATTTTGTAAACTGGATTCTTTTTTACCATATTTCGAATTAGTTGCAATCTTCTGACACGGGCGACGTGGCCAGGTTGGTTTCCTTACTGTTCTATTAATATAGTAACTTGTCGCGTTCAACGTCGTGCGTCGAAGTGATAGACGCACGCCGCTGAAGCTTGTTAATTCCTGACCGCGGTCAAGTTCACCTATCGAGAGGCAGTTTTTTGATAATGGTGGAAAATCTTTGAAAATAAAAGTATATATTCAATTGGGCTAGCATGGACCCCGCTTGTAGAGTATTTTAATTAAAATTTGAGATTGGTTTTCGTGTGTTTGAGTGATCATTTGAACCATTACGACCAGTTTTTCCGGTGAAACATAGCGTCATTCGGGTCATTTCAAGCGTGTTGAGTAAGGCGAAAGCCGACTCGTCATGAAATATGTCAACCTAGGGTTCTAATTATATTTTATTTATCAGTGAAGTAAATAGTTTATTCTGTCTCTACCTAGCGCCTCTTTTGTCATTACTTTTTATCTCTCCACTTTATCGCAGCACTCGGTGAACATATTCAATCTTTTGTTAGTTTTGAGTAAAAAACTGTCTGGTGCCCTTCAGACAATATCTTGGACTCACTCATGAGTCTAAATTAAATTCAGATTTTAAAATAATTTACAAATAACAATTTTCCAGGAGTAGTCCCGAAGGAATTAACCCCTAAGCGTAGGTGTGAAACCCGTGCCGAAAGCTAAATGTCACAACAATACCGACCACTCTTAATCTGAGGGAGCCAATGAAGATGAAGTTAGGGCGATGGATCGGCGGGATTTCAGGGCAAGAAACACCCAGAGCTATCGCAATTTTTGCTTAAGTCTACTCTACAACAGCCAAGACAAGCCGGACATTGAGAAAGAGAGGCAACACTAAAATAAACTGCAAGCAGGCATCCGATAGAGGAAGAGCGATGCTTCTTGACCAGGAGAAACATTAACATCAAGGTTTGTCTCAGGCCTAAAGATTTTGCTGAAATGAGTGTCGAGATTTGTGGAGATTTTTCCAAAGAATCTGACCACTGGGCTATCAACTGTTGTGTGTGTAATGCAGCAAAAACTTTTGCCGATGCGAACCGTAAAACAAAATCAACAGTTAATCATAAGAGTAATAGACGAATGTATCAACTCGCCATAAAGATAGGCTAGATAAGACAGTACGCGTTCCGCATTCAGTGTGTGATTGAATACATAACATATGGCAGGAATTTTAACGCCAAGGTTCGAAAGTTCGCGCGCGAGTGAATTCCGGAATGTTTGGTGGAAGGGCACACAGTACTCCTGCCAAAAATGGGCAATATAGCTGACCCGCAGAATGACAGGCCAATTACTTGTCTAAACACACTGTATAAGATATTTACAGTTATAATAAATAATATGATTGTTCACACAATCGAACCTGTGTAGCAAGGACGTATCATCTGTCTTTTGGAAAACTTTAAGGTTCATCCGCACATCGTATGGAGCATAGAGAGATTGATGCCTCTTTGCAAATCTGATTTACTATCTCATCTGGAAAAAATCGTCTGGTAACTAACAAGGTCACCTTTCAGGGAGGTGTCTTTGAGGGCGACACCATAAGCCCACTCCTCTTTTACCTTGCATTATTGCCACTATCTCTAGTACTTCGCCATTCCCAGGGGTACTTTCGCGGCAAACCTGCAAATGGAAAGCGCAAGGTCACTCGTGTATTTTACATGGACGATCTCAAGATCTATACTAAAAATAAAGAGTAACTACATCTAGCTAAAGGGATTGTCCAACGATACACTAAGGAAATTAGAATGGAATTTGGGTTAGAGAAATTCGCTAAGGTTTATTCAAAGCGAGGAGAACTTAATAGCATCTTTGAAGACCCTGAGATCGTCAACGGACGTACTATACGACATCTTTGCACTGGATAAACCAATATATACATGCCCGGGAGGAAAAAAATATCTGCAACGAACATGCTTGCTATCCCGGTAGTACTCTTTTCATTTAGAATGGTTCCATGGAGGAAGAAAGAGCTCCAATCCCTTGATATCGGGACACGAAAGGTTGTGCACATTAACAAAAGCATACTTCTTAAGTCCTCTGTTCCGCGACTCTACATCGAACGCCGTCAAGGTGGTCGTGGAATATTGAATCTTTAATGTTTTCACAACACAGTATTGTTCTGGGAACAACACATAGATTCGCAAATAGAAGAGACCTTGTTCATAAAATGGTCAGGAAGCACGAAGAAGTGGGCAAAGGAGCGTTTCTGTACAAAACAGTAAAAAAGGGTGCTAAAACACTCGGACTTAACTTCAGTATTAGGGGTGATCAAATTGCTTAAAATCTTATCTATTTCCAGTACTTAATCCTGATGGTCCGGATGAAGATAGCATAGGAGCAAAACTTCTGTGAACAGCTCACCATAAGAGAATGCATGGGATTTTCCACAGAAATGTGGAGGATCAGTGAAAGTCGTAAGAGCTAGCTTTTACTATCCTTAAATCAACCTGATTGAAGTCGGATACGAAGGGTTTTATTTTGGCATGTCAAGATGGTGTTGTTTCTACCTTAACATATCATCGCCATATTTTGAGCCCAGATATTCGCGATGATAGCTGCAGGGCGTACCATGCACTTCCCGAGCATCTAGCACACATACTATCTAGTTGTCCAACTCATGCGGGAACCACGTACATCCAAAGGCACAAATCGGCACTAAGCGTGCTTTATGGCCATCCCTGACACTCTTATGGCGTTAACCGTCATATCGTATTTTTTGCAGATTTTAAAAATAATAATTGAGCAAACGCATGGCGTTTAGGATGTTGGGTGATGTTAGCTCAGAAAATGCATCAAAGTTCATAAACTCATCAAATGTCAATATACAAGCTGACTCTGCTTTTGTACCTTTGTTACATTCAGGGAGTTACTGGTTAGTGGGCAGAGCAGTAAGCCATTTACTTTGGAGTCAGGTAGTGAGTCCCAGAATTCTACCTTTGTATATTATTCACCTTTGCTACGTTTACCCCTTCAGATTTCTGAAGACTTTAGATTTTATTGTGAATTTTTTTCAATATTTGTAATTCTAAAGAAATATGCAATAAATTTCTAAGAATAATGGAATCAACTGTAACAATAATAATAGTTTATAATTCTTTATATTTCACTAGTTATAATAACTTTAATTTATGTACGTTTAATTTAATTAACTAATTATTAATTGTCTAACTAAATTCAATAATGCACTTTATAGTAATTCATTTTTACAATTTAAAAAAATTGTCTTACTTGTTTAAATTAAATTTTCGAATCTATTTAATTTCTTCTAAAATTTAATTTCTTAAACAAATTGTTTTTTAAACCGTTTTATTTTGTAAAAAATTTTTCAGTTTGTCAGACTTTTTTCATCATTTTAATTTTTCTTAATATTTTATTTTTTACAATTTTATGTTTCTAATCATGGATATATTTTTACTCACTTACTTAAATAATAATTGGTTAATTAAGAAAATAATAATATTACTTGATAAAAAAAAGTATTCTAATTGAAATTCACATAAATATGTTTGAAATGTAATTTTGAATTTTAGCGTCCAAGTATCTATTTCTTTTATTTCCCTCTAGCAAATAATAGATTACTGGTACAACCTTAGGTATAACAATGTAATTGTATAGTTTAAAGTGTTTAAACGGATTAGGAAAGGCTTCCGGCCTATCATCATGTGCTTATTTAGGAACTATCTCCTTCTTTTAAGGACGAATAATTTTTGTCGTTAAAAAAAGATCACTTAAAATTAGTTTTTTAAATAAACACAGTTTTGAGTCTCATTATTAAAGTCTGAATATTATATTTTTAAATCTGAAATAAATACCCAAGAGTAATGATCAATATTACTTTCAATTACAGTTTCTGCAGTTTCGTTTTTCATAGGCACTAGATCTGTATGCCTTTTTAATCTGCCTTAGACACTTAAAATGTATTTGTTTCCTAGTTTTGTTTATGGTAAAGGACCAAAAACGTCTAACGCGTTTTTTGCTAGGAAAATTTTGTGTGTCTGGAATAATTGACTGCTTATTAGTTACTCTCGTAGACGTTTGCAGTTGGCAAATAGGGCTTGTTTTTATATATTTCTTAATTTCTACATAGATATTTTACCATTTACTGGTCTTTCTTGCATCTTCAATCGTATTTTTCTCTCCAAGATAATTGGCGTAAGCTTCTTTGATAAAGATTTTCCTTTCTTCTTTGGTTATATCTCTGGTTTTATTGAAGCATATATCGAATTCTGTTTTGGGGTAATAATTCAATAGACATTGCAATATTTCCCAAAGAGTTTCCTTTTCTAATGGTGTAAGGGTTGGGTCACCGAAAATAAATCTTACAGGCTTATAATCAGGCGTATCTGACTTTTTGACTTTCTTAAAAGTTTTACTTTATGCGTTTGGTGTAATTTTGACTCTATCGTTTATTATAGGGTTTTCTTTCGATTCTAAAACATCCTTTATACTGTTGGTCGTCTTCTTCTTTTTCTTCTTTTGACCTAATTATTCAATTTGTTTGAAGGATTTTTTCATTGGCATTAGCACTTCTCGGTAAGAAGGCTTGCATTAAAAAGTGTTGAACGGTTTCATTCATCCAGTGGTAACGTGAAAAATATTAAATACTTCTGGATCCCGTTTTTGTCTTCTCATTTTGAATCTTCATAGCAGTTAAAGTTATCTCTTAAATTGATTCCCTTTCTGTACCTAGCACAGACAACAATTTTCTGAATACCGCAAAACAACCAAGAAATATGAAAATTTTAATCCCTTTTTATTTAGAAAATTTCGCTACTTTTATTAACCTTTTTTCAAATAATAATGAAGTAAGAAGCTTTTTAAAATATAGCATCGGTCATTTTACGATGTTATGATTAATTTCCAAATAGGATGTTCTAGTGAAAACTTGATTTTTGCATTTTATATCATGATTTTATATTTTTGTTATTGATAATATTTTTAAATATATTTATAAAAATTTTTAAATAAAGAGATGTATTCTTGTTCAAAATCCTACTAGAATTGGTATATTTTATATTTTTGCACCGCGTTCTAATGCCTAAAACGAAAAATGGGTTGTTAATTCATTGGAGTTTACGTCTGGCAGCTCCGATCGACTTTAAAAGGGATTTAAAAGAGATTAATAATAAGATTAAAATAAATCTTTGATATTCAATATTTTGTAAAAAAATGATCATGCATAAACTTAGTATTGCTATTAAGTGAAGATGTTGGTTTGAAATAATTAAAAGTGTTGATTACTGGTCGATGTATTTATTAAAGATGCACTAACTACAAGATCCAACAGTATAGTTATTTAAGAAACAAGACATTCTTACTATTCTTAAATAGTTTGTATTAGTGTTACAATTTAGAGACCATACATGACCTTTAGGTGATAAAGTTTCGTATATTGAAATTAACTTATATTGATACTAAGAATTGCTTGTTTTGATTCCGTTCACAGGATGAACATATCCGTCCACGGGACAACATTCAAACAGAACCAAAACTAACATATTTTGGGGCTTTTGAACAAAAAAAGTTTTATTTGTGTTCGCCCTGTGGACGGAATCAAATCAACAAATCATTTGTTTCAATATAAGTTAATTTCAATATATGGAACTTTATCAACTAAAGGTCATGTATGGTCTCTCTATTGTAACACTGGTGAAGACTATCGAAGATGATTCGAAAGGTCTTGTTTCCTAAATAACTATACTGTAGCACCTTGCATTTAGTTCAGCTTTAATACATATATAGACCAGTAATCAACACTTTGAATTATTTCAAACCAACATGTTCACTTGTTACTGACCCTGGTCAACACCATAAAATCTTTAAGAAATTAGTATTGCTTTGTCGTGCAGCTCCTTTCTCTCTCTCTCTCTCTCTCTCTCTCTCTCTTTGTGTTCTACCTGTTCCAGTGCATAAGGATGAGGTGATCGCGGGAAAGTAAATCACTTCGTAATCATACAAATATAATAATCACAAGCACGTTGAACAGAGGCACACGCTTTCAAGAATGAGATGAAGTTAATGATTTTCCGGGATCTTGATATCCCTAATTTTTTCAATAAATTGAATATTATTTGCAATTATATTTTTTGTGAATGTTGCTAAATTGTAAGTAGCACTACCTACATATGAAACGATTGGGCTAAGCTCCCATTTTTAAACTAGTTTTGTGCCTTTTGTTAAAATTTTTGTTGTTGTGTACCTATTTACCAATTTAACGCTTTTAAAGAATGCACGTTTTATAATTAATTAAACTCATAAGACCCTAATTCCAATGGAAATATTCTTCAAACAAACAAAAATTATCCTTTAATGTTTTTGTTCGATAACCATTGGTTTCTTATGAACAGTTTCAGATCTTTCACTATCAGTGTTTTGAAACACGCATCTGCTTCGTTTTCTTTTCCTTTTGCATATAATACCTCGCACTTATATTTTTCCAGGCTTATTCTCCATCTACTTAATCTTGAACTAAGGTCTATTGCTTTGTGAAGCCACACTAAAGCTTTGTGGTCGGTCTTGTATAAGGAACTTTTTACTCAACAGATATTGTCGTAATCTTATGCAATCCCAAACAATAGCTAATAATTCTTTTTCGCCAGTGCTATAATTTTCTTCAGCTTTATTTAACGTCCTTGAGATGAAAAGACAAGGGTATCCTTTCTGTGTAAATACAGCTCCTAAACAAAGGTTATATGTTACGAACGAGAAAATTGATAACGAGGGATGAGTTGCCCGTTATTCTTTACCTTTCCTTTCACTCATTGCCGGAGGTTCCAAACCAATAGACCATCCCAGAAGAGGGTGTCCTGTTTTTAGTTTTATGTGGTGCTCGAGACTTTGACCCAGTCCCGGACTGGGAGCCCTAACCCATGTAGTCTTGAAATTTGGTTGGGTGGTATGAACGGAAGTAAATGACTGTATTTCCTTTTTTAAAATTAAGAGCGAGAAGCGTTATTTGAAACAATAAAAAAATGGTCCTAACCACAACTTATATCTTTTACCGCCTATCTCCACGGTAGCTAGAGAGATGGCGGGCTTAGCAATTTCATCTTCTAAGTTTTTACGATATTTTCAATATGTCACTACCCGATTTTCCGTCCCATCGAAAGGGGAGATATACGAGGAAGAAAGATATGCATACAAATATGAAGGCAATTTTCAATATAATAATTTCTGACCTTGTTGAAGAGATGCGCTGCTATCGCGGAGCGTCATCCGCCACTTTTTCACTCGCGTGACACGGTGCGCGTACTGTCACTCCATTCTCGTCCTTTAAAACCACTTTAATACTACTTGCACACAGCTAATTTAATTTGCATATTTGAATGGTATATTTTTCTCATGATTTAGTGAGTTTCGAAATCGAATTGGTTCTTAATGAAAATATTAAGCTCATCCACTTATTTTTTAATTATCCTTGTTAGTGAAAAAATTCGTTTTCTTTTATTAATCGGCTAGTTAATTTTGAGAAGGAGTGGGTAAAGTTATTATCAGTTATTACCAATATTATTAGAATTTTAATTTTCATCATATAATCTTAAATTTGAAATTTGGGTAGCGAACCAAAAGCACCTGATTTTATTCTAATGGATTTTTAATATTCATTAACAATTAACATTGTTAATTAACATTGAGTGATCTCGCGGATCGCTAGGAGTATCCAGCGAGCATGAAGAACAAGAAGTGGCACGAGTTCATAGACATGGAAGGAGGCGAGGATCGTTACTATTATCCAGCCCGCGCGTGTTGTAATTAGAAAAGTCTCTGTCCACCGCTCTTTGCCCCTCTCCCGGTCTTATTGAGTCCTATGGAGTTCGCATAGGAACATCGACGGCTTCGCTGATGTTGATGTTCGCTTACCCTTAATTAATAATATACCTGATTATAACGAGTCGTAATTATCTCGACACAGGATCCATCCTTTTCGAGAGTGGTACAGATAAGATGAATAATTGCTCAAATGCAAGTATGTCCGAATTCAGAGATGACGAATCCATGCGATAGGGGGGGGGGGGGGGGGGGGGGGGGGGGTCGACCATCATATTCGCCAGACTCCTGGTTGTTGACCTATAAAAAAGGCGACTGACAGCTTATGTCACATTTTCATTAGGAAATGCGAGAAGCAGGTTAATCATGAATTTATGAAGCTTTGAAATATTAGGTGCTACTCATATTGATTATTATTGTGGACATCCTAATCGCGTGATGCCGGTTGAGTTTATAGGCGTTCATTCCTAGTCCCGGTAAGGCTGAAAGCAAATCGTGATTAGCTCCTTAATAATCGAAATCCAGAAATGAGGATCATATGTCTTCATTTCTTTTATGCGTAGTTATTTTTCCCGGTAAGTCTTTAGACTTGACCTCCTATAGATGAGCCTTAATTTTTAGTCTACATGACAGCCTAATTTTATTGTTTATAAATATAATCTGCTTATATATTGATTCTCTTACAATCGAGAAGGCAGAACAATCAACTTCACCCATTCTTACTATATACTTGTTTGGAAATTCATTTCCTTTTATCGCTGATCACCTTACACTACAATGTCAATGGACTGTGATCTTCTTTATGGTCTTGAAACCGCGTTGGAACTGTGTATAGCGTTGAATACCCTGAGGGTGGGAAGCTACTCTCCTTTTTTTCAAATTAAAATCCAAAGGCTTTATGCAAAACACTCAAAAATTATCCCAACCACAACTTATATTTCTTAAAAAACTACCGCCTATCTCCACAGTAGCTAGAGAAATGGCGGGCTAACTAATTTCGTCTTGTAAGTTTCCATGATATTTTCAATACGTTACTACCCGATTCGCCGTCCCATCGAAGGGGGAGAGATACGAGGGGGAGAGACACGAGAGGAAGACAGAGATAAATACAAATATAAAGGCAAATTTAAACATAATAATTTCTGACCTTTAACCCGTCAGTGTCTGGTTTTGTCAAGACGCGTCCAGCTGTTTCAGGGCTATGCTATGATGCCATATATGAGGCCATATGCAAATGGTAAGACAAGCAAGAACGAGTAATATGCATATTCACCAGAATTAATGGATTTCTAAAAACTGGCCAATTTAATATTTTAAGGCAGTTTATAGGATCCATCTGTTCTGTATATTTCATATACAGTGTAAGTATGGATGGATGGATGGATGGATGGATGGATGGATGGATGGATGGATGGATGGATGGATGGATGGATGGATGGATGGATGGATGGATGG
>NC_046666.1:89029019-89040590 GCF_010883055.1 Belonocnema kinseyi | reverse complement strand
ATGGATGGATGGATGGATGGATGGATGGATAGATAGATAGATAGATAGATAGATAGATAGATAGATAGATAGATAGATAGATAGATAGATAGATAGATAGATTCAGTAGTCTGTCGTAGTTTATTGCTGGCGCAGTGCTGGCACATCACTAGCCACCAGTACAGAGAATTGGCAATTCGCCCAGTACTAACGGTCAGTTTACTCCACGATCAAGGCAGTACTATGCCGATTGCATGAATATTCGAAAAAATAAAAAATAAATTATTGAAAATATGGTTCATGTGTTCTAAAATTTTGAATAACCATAAATAAAGTTATCGCGAAAACGATTTTTTTCTGTTTTTTTCTTAAGAAAGAAAATTGAAGTTCTATCTTCATGATAAATTGTAAAGATTCTGAAAAAATTGCATATGATGTAATTCTTAATCGTTGTAAAGCAGTATAAAAAACCTGACAATCAAAACGTTAAATAAATTTTTTTTTAAATTTGTCATTAAAAAAATTGTCCCGGTACTAAAAATTGGAATCAATTGGAATTACTTATTAAGAATTATTTTATTTATATCCCCGTTAGGATTCAATTTATTATACATCTATATGATGACGTATGATAATAAGAAAATTATTAACTGCAAGGTGATAGATTTTTGTATAGATATATTTTCGAAACCCTGTAGCTTTAGAAATTTTATTAATAATATAATGTTTTAAAATTTAATACATGTATTCATTTTAAACAGAACCATTGAAATTTCTAGACAAAATACTCGCAATTAATTATTATTTATTTTTAGTACACTTTTTTGTTAAAATCAAACAAAAAGTGTCAAATTTACACTTTTGTGATTATAAGTCGATTTGAAAGACTTTCGAATTGCCGAATTCGAATCGGTTTTCTTCCGTTCGCACTGAGTGCGTCGAATAACAATTCGAAAGACTTTCGAACTGTCTACTTCGAATTCGTTTTCTTTCGATTCGAACTGAAAGCGTCTAATGTCCATTTGAAAGACTTTCAAACTGCCCACTTGAAATCAGTTTGCTTTCGAATCGAACTGAATGCGTCGAAATTCGATTAGGAAGACTTTCGGAGTGCCCCGCTCGAATCGGATTTTTTTTCGAATCGAACTGAATGCGTCGAAATTCAAGTAGGAAGACTTTCCCACTGTCCCGCTCGAATCGGATTTTTTTAACTTTAAGTGAGCTACGTCGTTTTGGAAATAAACTGGTTCAATTCGAACAATGCACAGGTCTAATAAATATATATACATAGTCACTTCGAATCAGAATTCAAATCGAGAAACTGAACGTGTCGAACGTCGATTCGAAAGACTTTCGAACAGCCCACTTCGAATCGGAATGAAACTTGAAAAACTGAACGCGTCGAATGTCGATTCGAAAGACTTTCGAACATACCGCACAAGTAATAATTGTTAACAATAGTTTTTCATTAACTAAACGTAAATAGTCGAAATAAAGTTTAAGGTGTTGAGAATACTCTTTTTCAATTTTCTTCTGATCGAAACGTAAGGTGGAGTATGTTTTTAATATCAATATCGATTATTAAAATTTCACAAATATTCCTTCTACCTTATTTACTTACGAATCCAGGTATACCTCATACACCAATGGAAAGACACCAATGACGCAGTGCTAGCCTAGCACAAATTGCTGGAGTCGCAGTACTGGAAATCTATACTCGGCCATTACTGGCTGATAATGCTTCGCAATGCTGCCTTGTACTGGTCCTGTACTGGAAAACTACTACAGACGTTTCCGTACTTTTTTCATATAGGATCTAGCCTAATAATTTTCTAAATTTTAGAAATAATCATCACAAGGCTACATTTTTTGTAATTAAAATTTTCTTTGTGAAACATTGCTGCGTTAGGATGGCGAATTGTTTAAAATTTATAGAATTTATTTACACTAAAATTATGAATAATGGATTGTATACATAATAGGGTTGTTCGAAAAAGGTACCTCGAAACATGCCCTAAGTACATTTTAACAAATAAAATGTGCCCTTTGAAATTATCATATTTAATTCAATCGGACATAAATTGGCGTGCGTCAGGTGATCGAGCTAATTATTAGCTGAAACAGTAGTCGTAAAACAAAGTTGACGTCAAAAAGAAAAAATATGTTTTACATAAGGATAATGTAAAAAATAACATTAGTCACTTTTTACTCAATACATAATTTCGTGAGTTAATCACAATCTATTTCACGTCTATACCAATTTTTGAATTAACTTGAGGTCTTACAAATCTTTTTAAAAATCTGTTTAAGATCTATAAATTTATAAAGACTCCGAGAACTTTGTAAAAGTTTACAATAATTGGAAATTTTTTTAAGGTTTTCCGGTATTTTATAAACTTTAAAGACATTTTCACCAACTTTATAATTAAAAGTATTTAACGTGATTTAAAGACATTCGAAGGAATGTTTTAATTAATTTCATTACTTTTATGTAATTTTAAAGCTTTTCAACACTTAAGGGTAAACAATGTTCTAGAATTTCTGAAGATATGAAACGATTTTACAGGACGTACGAGGTTTTAAAATACTTCATAATATTTAACATTATGTAATAAGATTTTTAAAGACTGTCTATGTTTTTGAGAGATTTAACAACTATCAATGTACTTCAATAAATTTTCCATGTATTCATAAAATATTATTTCAATATTTTATGATATTTTTAAATATTCCATGGCATTTTCAAGATATGTAAACAATTTTCAGGGATTTCCAAAGTCTTTAATAATTATTATATAAACATTATTGAATAAATAATAAAATAACAAACTAATACTTACATTATATTGAAAAATTATTTCAGTAATTGTTTAATTAGTGAAAATCTAAAAAATTACACTTACGTTTCAAAGACTGCACATGCTATTTATGAGCTTTTAATGCAAAATTAGTAATCAGCATAAAAAGGTAGCTGAAAAAAAACATCTCGATATGCCCATTCTTTTATGAGATAAATCCATTGTTACATTTTGAACGTGTGAATTTAATTTCAGCGCCATCGGCTACCAAGCGCTCCTTAGCCGGAAGGAGCTTCTCCCACTCCACAGCCATACACTGCGATCACATTTGGTCGTGAATAAACCGCTATTATCAACAGTATTTTCGCAACGAATTTTGTGGACAATTTAACAACAATCAGTATCACTATCTACTTAATAATATCTACCAATTTCAGCTGCATATCTTGAAAATTACGACTGCAATAATCGTTCTAAAAAAAAAAGTTTACTCCCTCCCCAAATAACGTACAGAAAATATTCCAATCTTCAAATCATGTGCAAATTGTAAGTTGACATTGACTGTAATTCCGAGTATTTATTAAGAAAATTACAAAAGTTATTCCATTTGTTTAAGAGACAGAAAAGTACTATTCTTTTGCAGCCCTTTTTAACATACTTAATTCTCAAAAATCAATTAGCGGCTAAGCGTACGTTATACTATAACTCTTTAGGATTAAAATTTGCCCAATTTTATGGCTTTGCTAAAACGATTAAGAAAAGTTAGCCCTACCAAAAGAACAGTACCTTTTTGAATAACAAATAGATTTTCTCGAAAACTATTTATTATTTTGAGCTCAAATTTTGCATATACTATCATCTTCATAAAACAGACATATCTATAGAGTTTAATGGATTTGCAGGTACTTTTCGCAAAAATAAATAGATTTTGCAAAACGGCAATTTTTGCGGTTTTTATTACTTTTGTAGGGAACAAGTCAAACAATCTCAATGTGCGATCTACCAAATGAAATATCTTCTTAACATCTTTAATTAATGATTTAACTTGTTTCGTCGCAAATCAATACGTTGATTGCAATCTCCCAAACATCTGATTTCGCTAACTTTGAACATTGCGTTATTTTTTATGTCCAAATATTTTTGTCTGCAAACATATGGGTCTTCATCCCAAGCATGGACACTACATTATGGCATATCTCGTTTCATTCTAAAATTTAGCGGTGAAAAAATCCTTCATTGCCTGGACTAAAACTCTATTTTTTGCCTCGGAGGTTTTTGAGGACCTATTGAAACAGCGGGGGTGGTGGAGCAGGGTGAGTCTTGCAGGAAAAATTCTATTTTGCTGTTAAACTGTACAAAATTCCAAAAAAGATGATTAAACAAAACATGTGCATTCCAAAAAGATCTACCAATTCCTTACAAATTACTTTTTCCTATGACCTGTAGTTTTTGCTTTATTCATAAGAAGGATTCAAAATATAAAGAATTAAAGTTTAGGACAAGCGACAGAACGTGTGAAAAAAATTAATAGACAAAAGTTGCTCATCCAAAAAAAGTAAATCTCATCCATTGTCATAAAGAACTTTTTCATAGAACACGTAGCGTTTGTATCAATCGTGAAAAATAACATTCGAAGAAGAATCATTAATTTTTTTGATAATGACACGAGACGAAAAAAAGTCATACACAAAAGTTGTTCACCAAAAAAGGATGTGCAAATTTGTTAATGATCATTTTTAGATAAGACGAGTATATAAACAAGAAATAAATAAGAATACATGTTTTAATCAGAAAAAAGTAAGATTGAAAATACAAAAATTAAATTTTTAGAAAAATAAGACGAGGAAAAAAATTAAAAGGCAAAAGTTATTTAACCAAAATATATCTACTTTTTTTGGTTAAAAACTCTTGTTATCAAAATAAATTAAAATTGCAAAAATTTACTTTTTGAAAAGGGACAGACGCTGCAATAATATTTTATGTAAGCAAATTTTTCGCCTAAATTATTTCTACTAATTCTTATAGAACCACCGTGCGCTAGGATGCGCATTTTTAATTTTAATCGTAAAAACTAAAATTGAACAAATTAAATCTTAAAAAATTTTTATAAAATGTTTCATAACCATTTCTTTCTTAATAGCATTCTTTTTTTCTATGGATAAAACGGAATTTCTCGTCGAAAATTTAATTATATTGTTACAAAATTGTTTTGTTTTTGCTTGAAAATTTATATTTATTTAAACTCTTTTTTTTGCAGAAACGTCTTTTTCCCTGATGGCAAATATATTATTGGGCTTCAGGTACATCTAAATATCACTTTCCTTTTTTAAAAATCAAAAGCCGTAATTGTTGGCAAGATTTGTACGTATTTCGGGCGATAAGCATGCAAATTCAAGAAACAAATGTTCCATATTGTGCATTTTATTATCTCAAAAGTCAAATACAATTGACTAAATATGAATAAGAGAGTCTTGTTTCACCTTTGACATAATAATGCATGAGTTTTGTATGTGAATTATGTGTAACATCTCAAAACAAGTCCAAATTTATTGATGCTGAAGCAACCTACGAAATTTACAATTCATTCTGATCTCTTAGTTGGAGAATCCATTCCCGGAGAAATATATTGTTTTACAAGGTGTTTCAGATGACGTGTATATTTTATCGATTGAATAAAATAGTTTTCAAAGAAAGTTATGAATATTTAAGGTTGCAAAAGCTAGGGACGTGACAAAAAGAAATTTGTCAAATATTATTTTCTGAAATATCGAACATTTTTAAAACAATATTTCAGTGGTATATTTCTACTGAAAGAAATAGTTTGAGGCTAATGGCAATCCGAGTTTGCTTGATAATTTCTAACTGAATTAGAAAGAAAATTGTGCTGTCTCAGCCATACGAATTTGAGATTTATTACATACGTATAAGAAAATCACCAAGCCTAATATGACAAGGCAAGTTTGTTTGAATAAAATGATAACTAGGAAAAGTGTAGCATTAGATATATGATTAAAATATCAAAATATCATAGTGTAGATAGAAGAATTTTATGCCTCGCTATCATGGCTGTATTGAACGTATACTTTTATCAACTATCTATTTGAAAGAACACTTTGTTTAAGTGTTGCATTGGGCATCCGGCTATTTGCTTCATACAGCCATACCAATCGATGTATTGTACCGTGCATGCGTGCATGTTATTAGAGATTGATGAGCCGGTGAGGTGCGCGTCGACCAGGCATTAGTCGCCATCTTCAGACTTGTTTTATAGCAAATGAGGTTAGTGAAGAAGCTTTTGAATACCTGAGGGTGGCGTCCCATGATTGCAGAATTGCGTTTCGTTTTGTGTAATGTGTCAAATCACTAGACATTTCAGCCAATACAGTATTTCTCTGAATAACTAGGAGAATATTATTGGCTGAAATTGCTTGTGAATTGACGTATTACGCAAAACGTATGGAAATTTTGCATTCATGGGACGCCACGCTGACTCCAAAATTTGTACAAGATTAAGATTTATTAAATATTCTATTAAACAATTTCTAAATAAATTATGTATTTAACGTTTATTTGTCTTTCATTTTTGTATCTTCAAAATAAAATTTGAATTTCATGTATACAATATATCAGGATTTTCGGCTAATTTTTTTTATTTTACGCCTGATTTAAATTTAAATGATAATAAAGTATTTAAAATGATTTTTAAAAAATTCAAAAACGTGTAAGTATCTTCATGTAATTTAAAAATATTATTAAGTATTAAAACAGATTTTCAGGACTTATTTGATTTTAAAATGTTGAAAGTTTATAATTTAATTTCAAAAGATTTCAAACGATTTCATAATGTTCTTGAATTCTTCAAAGTCTTTTAAACCTCTTGAAATCTTCGTAAATTTTTAGAAATTATTTAAAATCAATTAAATTTCTTAAAATATATATTGATCTCTCTCAAATCTTTGAAAATATCTTGAAATATTTTTTAATTTATTTAAAATCTTCTTTAATTACATAAAATATTCAATAATAATTTGTAATTTTTCTAAAATTATTATATTATAAATATATTATTATAAGCTTCGCAACATTTTTTATAGAATGGGTTGCAAAGATTTGCTGACGGTCCTGCACAGCTGTAGGAAATATTTCAGATTTTTTCTTTATATTCGAAGCTAGGTTAGCCGCGAGGCTTTAGGTGTTAGGAATGCGAAACTTCATCTCAAATAGTTGACGTAATATTATTATTACGGGGGGACCTACCAGGTCTTAATTGCTAATAGTTTATTTCGCATGCAAGGTATATCAATATAAAATTCTATATCTGTTACAGTGATCCACTGTATGCAAAGGGATCTCTTAGAAATCTGTTGGTATTTTTCGAGTCACTCAATCGCACAGCCTTCTGCAATCTTAAAAAATTATTTTCGAATTAAAACATTTTTTAATACATGGCTCTATCTCTCTCTCTCCATCTCCCTTTACTATACCTGCTGCATATGATTTACCGTCTTTATCAATTAATATATCCTCTCTTTGTAGCAATTCTTTAGAAGGTTCGAAGTTATAATCGACACGTACGGACATAATTTTCCAACATCGCAAAATGTAATGCGCCATTTACAATAACCTTGAAGTTTTTTACACAAAAAATATAAATCGCGTAATACGGATCCGATGACGTCATTAAGAATATTCTGGAAACATAGCATGAACCACTACATCTATAAAATATCGGTAAGGTAGATTTCTACGGTCTGGTTTTTATGATCTCTGAATTAAATTAGTTAGCTAGAAAGCAATATATAATACTGGATTTCTATTAACTGTATTCATTTTTGTATTTTAATTTTTTAGTTTTTTATATCACTAAATTTTGACTTAAGGGTATCACAGATTTCTTACAATAAATTTTAATACTGCTTAATTTATTCTTATCATTCATGCAACTTTATTGCAATTAAGTAAATTTTAACAAGAGCTTTCAAATTATACGTTTATCTCAAAATAGTTTATTCAATACTACAAGGTTACTCTCCATCTCTCTGTCTCCCTAAACTATAATGATTTACCATCTTTATCTATTAATATATCCCCTCTTTGTCGAAATATTCTACAAGGTTCTAAATTATAATCGACATGTCTAGACACGTTTGAAATATAATATTTTTGCAGCGTGAAAAATGTAATGCGTCAATTACAATTACCTTGAAGTTGTTTACAAAAAATTATTTTCAAAAATGGCGTAGTACAATTTGATGAAGCCGTTATTTGTTCTAAATGATTCAGCATTACAGAAAATATGTGTAACGCTGAATTGAACCATCCTGGATTTACTATAGCCTATATTATAGAGTAGCCTTGTAGTGGATGATTGAACAAATTTTCAAATGTTTTATTATATTAATTTTTTGCATTTTTTCAATTTTATTTCAAATTTTTAACGAGTAATAGGTAAAAAAAATAACCCTCTAAATGAGAATGAAAATGGAGCATATATCTGTGGATAAAAAAGGCATGCGACCTCAGCTCAAATATCGTTGTATGACATAAGGAACGATAAGCAAAAGAATGAATATCAAACTTTGTTGTGTGACTACGAAAGCGAACTTTTGCGAACTGTAAAAGAAGTGATCTCTGTACAGAACAAAAGCATGGGAAACTGAAATGTGTGCAACCTTAGACTGTCGATGCGTGAATGCTCCTGCGGACTTAAACGTGTGTGGCTTTTATCTCTAGTCCTCGCTCTCTCGCTACTTGATACCAGAATGAAGCGACAAGGATCTCGGAGTATTTGAGATGCCATAAGGAATGATTTTATTATGATTTAGATACCTTTCCTTCCTTCGATTAACTTTAAATATTGTTTTATTATAATTTTCTCGAAGATGCTAGACTGCATAATTTTCACGAATTATTTACGCATTAAATGTCACCTATACACTTGCATCCTTTGCGTATTTAACGAATGCATTATTCAGAAGATAGAAATATTATTAGGCTGTAATGTCATCAAGATCATTCAGGAATGTTGTGGAAGCTAACCACACACGCACGATAAAACACAAACGCCACACACAATATGATTCTTATATAGAAGAAAGCAATAAATCGTCTTTGTTTTTCTTGCAATAACCTTGAACCTGTTTACATGAATTTGCCTCCAGACTATGGCGCAATTGTCACGTCATCAGGACCCTTTCAGATTGATCCCAAAACTTAGCACGGACACGAACCCTTTTTTTCCAGACAATTTAGCGCGCACACGTTCCACTACAGATATAAGCCTCTCGATCCCGGTAAGGTAGGAATCTCGTGTTAGAACCGGCCCTATACATCTACTGAGGTCAAATTTCAAAGAAATCTAAAACCTTCTTTGATAAAATGTGAAAATGAATTAAATTGTCATAAATAATGTTTTAATAGTTCTGTTTCTTGTTTTAATCGTAAAAAATAGCATTAAAAAAATTTTTCAAAGTAAATTTTTCAAAGCCCACACATGAGACGAAAAAGAAATTAAAAGACAAGCGTTGTGATGAGACCACGCAGCAGACAGATTTTTTTACTGTTACGGTTGTTTTTCGTGCTTAAAACAAAAACTACGAATTCTATCAAAAATTAATTGACAACATATTTGTAGATATGTAATAATATTGTAGGACATTCCAGAAGTAAGATTTTTTTCTCTAGACTTTTTTTCATTCCCTATAGGTTTGCGTGAACGGAAAGGATACTCTACAGAGTATCCTTGTGGTATTCACACAGTAGCCCCTCCGTATCATGCAGCAAAAAAAAACAGCAATGTCAACTTTTAAATTGATAAAATTTGGATTCCACGATCAAATTCTCATTAGAAGGTCACGGAGTAATCGCAATAGTTTCTTTTTGCAATGGTAAAAAGACAAAAATTAGACCTATAACGCCTGTTGACTGCTACTTACAGATGATCCGTTTGAAGTGAAGCCGTCAATAGGCGTTCACTCGGTGAGCTAGGGATCTCGTGCGTTATTTGGCTTAAAATGATCATTTTCGTGTTTTTTGGAATATTATAAATCCCATAACTCTGGTAAATTTTCGTTTTATGAAAAAAAGTCATCAGGATCGATTGTTCGTCTTTTTGAATACTATAAATATCCGTACAGAAAACTTTTCAATTTCCAAAAAATGGTCTCAAAAATATTCAAAATGTGCTCACTTTTCGAATATTAATCAAAAAAGGCTGACGAACAAACTTGACCTTTGTTTTAATATACTAAAAGAGTGTACGAAAGCCCTGGCGGATCGAAGGAACCGGAGAAAGCCTCTAAAAAGTACCTTTAAAGACCTTACTAAGTGCCCCTTCGTTTCCTTCTTAAAAAATTCAAAAAACAGCAAGATCAACTTATAAATTCTTGAAATTCGGATTCTACGTAAAAACTTCCATTGGAAACTCACGGAGTAATCGCAATACTTTTTTTTCAGCGTTAAAAATCATGAAAAGATGTAATTTACTTATATATATATAATAATTTATATGTGGAATTTTACACAAATTTAATATCTTCTCCCGATAAGAATAATAAAAAAATGGGAATTTAAACGAATCATGTACCTTCCCAGTGGGCACTGGAACATCCTATAGACGTCCTTAGGGCGTCTTTAAATGTCCTGGGACATACTTGGACATTGGCGTCCAAGTCCCAGAGTCGTTATAAAGACAACTTTAGAACGTCCTCAAGACGTTCTATGTCTGTCCTAAAGTTGTCCCAAAGATGTGCGCAGGGCTGGTCCTAAACACGCCCCAAAAAGACCTATAAGAGACATGATTATTCTTTCACGTTAAAAAGTGTAGGACCTCCCTGTGGCCACCAGGACAATAAAAGGACGTCCTAAAAACGTCTGTATATGTCCTACGGCATTGTGAGTATAATGTGAGCCATTAAAAGTATAAAATTCAATGTCGAAACAGAATAATATTGTAGGGCTTTAAAAAAGAAACATTTTTTTTCTACCTAATATTTTTATATCGAGCGTTGCTTGGCTTAAAGTGTTAATTATCGTTTGTCTTTTGGGGGTTTGAAAATGCTATAACTTCAATAATTTTGCTTTTATTGAAAAAAGTCGTTGAGATAAATTGTTCGTATTTCTGAGTACTACGGAAAAGCATACATAGAATTTTCAAAAGTTATTATGCTAAAAAAATTGTTATGATAACGTTGTAAGGCTGCCCGAAAGAAACCTATATTTACTCCTGACTTTTTTTCATATAATGCGTTGTTTAGCTTAAAATGTTATTTTTCGTTTGTTTTTTAGAATTCTGGAAATGCTATAACTCTGACAATTTTGATTTTATTGAAAAAAGTCATGAGAATAAATTGTTCATGTTTCAAATTATTATGGATAACCGTAAATAGAATTTCCAAATCTGGGAAAAACATAATTTCGAAAATTTTGAAAATGTGCTCCGTCATTGAGTTTTTATACAAAATAACTGGTTAATGAAACTGTTCTTTCTTTTTGGGTCCTGAAAAAGTGTGCCGAAACAGAATCCAATCTGATCAATCTTTTGAAAGTTATCGTGTCTATAGAATACTACAGACTACAGACAGACAAACACGTCAGATTTTACACGAAACCAATACAATAATCTTGTCACCCCCATTTAAAGTTCGTTTAGGTACACCATGTTCCTTGACAACATCCTGAGGACGTCCGCAGGTTACCCTCAGGACGTCTTTGAGAACATCCTAAGGACGTCCGTAGGATGTCCTCAAGACATCCCTAATAAAAGTATCACTTGCCTGAAAAAAATTCACCTTGA
>NC_046666.1:88996504-89028919 GCF_010883055.1 Belonocnema kinseyi | reverse complement strand
GGTTTTGATTTCTCTTGAATCAAACCGAAGGGCCTACGACAAAGCCACTAAACGCGTCCTCGGGTTGCGGATAGAGGGTCCCAGTACCAAGGGTTTCTGCTGAATATGTTTACAAAAATAAATAGGCAGTCGCGGACAATTGTCCAGCGGTGGTCCCGAAGGAATTAACCCCGAAGCGGAGATGTGAAACCCGTGCCGAAAGATGAATGGCACCTCGGTGTGGTGTCTAGAACGATGACTCTGGGATGCCGGGCGACCTCTCAGAGTACGCAGCCTTATCCTTGCATGCGAGGCTCTACAAGGATGGAAAAACCACTTTCCCTAGCTTCTTGTGGGAACAACAATGACAACACCAAACATAGTTGTAGTAAGTGCGGCAACCCGTGTGGGGTTGCTGGTCCTCCATCGGGCGCCTCCCCAGGATGCGGATAGGGGAACGCATCCCACATATGGGTGGTACCGGGGAAATCAAATAACCCGGGGTAGACAAAAACGAGCTAAGGGAAGAAACCCCGAATTAAAACCAGTCATGAGCGAGTATGAAAAAACGACATACCCCAGGGGAGTAGAAGTCATTCTACTGATTCCGGGATGTTTCAGAAATGGATGTCAAACATGTCGAGACATATGATCACTTCGAACAGCCGCATGAAGCCATTAAAGAAATGGTGGTTTTTAGCAGTGTTAAGAGAAATATGTAGCTCCCAATCAAGGATGGATTGACATGAGCGGAGTGTCTAATAGAAGAACTGCGTGATCATACTATGACGACCGAAGGGCTTCATAGGGATTTGATCGAGAATGTTGGACGAATAGCCAGAATGATGGCCATGACCCAAAAAGGGAGGATAAAGAAGAGGTCAAATCAAATTGGCCCTCCAACCGAAGAAGCCGTGGTGAATGCCACTCCCCGCGATAGGAAGCGAGGAAGGGAGACCATCCTGAGTCCCATGGAGACTGGCTCCTCCAATCAAAGCTGTCAGAAGCCGAAAACACGCAACGCCTCAGCGCCTGCGACCTCGACTCCAAAGAAGGTGGAAAAATCAGAGAAATCTGCATCCAGTAACACCAGAAAGAAGAAAAAGGCAAGGAGAAGAGCTTGATCCGAGGCGGTACTTATTAAACCGGCTGAGGGTCTGAGCTATGCCGAGGTTCTAAAGGACCTCAAGCAAAAGGTTAGCCCTGACGCCCTTGGTCTGAAAATCAAGGGGGTCAGGCAAACCAGAAACGGAGAGGTCCTTGTGGAACTAGGACCTCCAGGAAAGGGAAAATTAGAACTTTCGGCGGCCATAAAAGGAGCTGTAGGTAAAAGGGGTAGCGTACGCGAACTCGTCCCCCGGGTGGAGGTCGAGGTCTTAGACCTGTACACCTCAATAGACGTAGAAGAGGTCGAAGCGGCCGTAAGAAGCCACTTCGGCAAGACTTATGTGGGAGAAGTGAAGGTCAGGCTCACGAAAAGACCCTACTGAGGGAATCTGAGGGCTTTCGTGGAGTTGGCAGAAGGGTTGGCGGAGAGACGAGTGTGCGCAGGGCACTTGAAGCTGGGGTGGGTGTCCTGTCGCGTGCACAAGAAGGTAGAGAGGGTATGCAGCTACCGCTGCCTAGGCTGCGCCCACATGGCAACTGGTTGCGAGGGCCCTGACAGAACGAGGGCATGTTGGAGGTGTGGCAAGGAGAGCCACGGGGCTGCGGCATGCGAGAGTACGCCGCAATGCTACCTCTGCGCCGCAGAAGAAGAGAAGCCCTGGACCGACCTTCTGCCGGGGACGTTGAGATGCTTGGCGTATAGGCAGGCAGCCTCGTTGAAGAAGCCTCCTGTACGCAGAGGCTAACTTCGGAGCTGGTCGGGTCCGAGAAGAAGGCCAGATATACAGGACAAGGCCAAGTTGGTATAAAAGAAGAAGGCCGAAGCAAGGCTAAAAAAACGGCAGCCCCTGACGTATGCGAAAGTGGTTCCGGGGGGAATAAACCCAAGGAGAAAGGGTGGTGTTTTTCAGTGGGTCCTTGGTAGCATAATTATAATGACATAGTTGTAGTAAGTGCGGTTCAAAACAACAGAGCGCGCAGGGCTCCCGACAATGGGACGGCCAACAATACCGAACACTCTAGAGCTGGGGGAGCCAATCAAAATGGATTCAATGCGATGGATCGGCGGAATCTCGGGAACTTTAGGTGGAAGGAGCAACTAAATCACAATTTGCTAGAGGACTACGATGCAAGTGTGGCCACTGAACGGGGTTACATGGCACGGCTGCTTGCTCTGTGGTGCGAGAAACACCCGGAGTTATCGTACTTTTCGCAGGAACGCCCGCGGAAACATGCCGAACTACTCCGAAAAAGGGGCTATTTAAGCGGAACGCCTACTCTATTACAGTTAGAATAAGCCGGCAACAGAGAAAGAGAGGCGACACTAAGACCAACCACCGACAGGCATCCAATAGAGGAAGAGCGATGCTTTATAACCAGGAGAAACATCAACACCAAGATTTCTCTCAAGCCTAAAGATCTGGCTGAAATTGATGATGAGCTTCGTGGAGATTTTTCCGAAGAATCCGAGCTTTTGGCTATCAATTATTGTGTGCATAATGCAGCGAGAGCTTTGGCCGATGCGAACCGAAAAACAAAACCAACAGCTGATCATAAGACCAAAAGGCGAATGCATCAAATTTCCATAAAGATAGGCTGGGCAAGACAGTACGCGTCACGAATTTAGTGTGTGATTGAATCATCACATCTGGTAGGAATTTTACTGTCAAGGTTAGAAAGTTCGCGCGCGAACTCCGGACCCGTTATCACACACTTAACAAGTCAAAGCTGCTGACCATCAGGCAGAATATTGTTGAGAGAATACGGATACTATCTGATGCTAAGAGAAGTCTAGAGCAAAGGGAGAGGTGGCTCAGAGAAAATCCACAGTTTCTCTCTGACCCACTTTGACTCTTCCAAGACCCTCCAGTTACTGTAGACCACCCGCCCAAACCAGAGGAGGTCAAAGTATTTTAGAGAGAAGTCTACGAAGTGCAGCATAGACTGGACGAAGAATCAGAAAATATAAATAGCTTCAAGGAGTTATGCGTTGCTCTCATTACACCTGATAAAGAATGCCCACCCATCACTACCCAGGAGGTGCAAAAAGTATTAAGAGCACAATACTGCCGAAAACACGCAACTTAGCTGACCCGAAGAATTACAGGCCAATCACTTATCTGAACACACTGTATAAGATATTCACAGCTATCCTAAA
The DNA here is from genome assembly GCF_010883055.1 of Belonocnema kinseyi. Classification (NCBI taxonomy): domain Eukaryota; kingdom Metazoa; phylum Arthropoda; class Insecta; order Hymenoptera; family Cynipidae; genus Belonocnema; species Belonocnema kinseyi. The sequence continues at coordinate 89,025,675 of NC_046666.1, read as the reverse complement.
TGATAGGATTGTACGGGCAATTGAACCTGTGTGGCAAGAAATGTATGAACAACGAGGCTCACAGAAAGGCGTAGAGGTATGTCGAGAGAATCTGCTCATCCATAGATGCGTCTGCAAAAATGCAGCATTCTACCGGCGTGACCTATCGATGGCCTGGATTGATCATCGGAAAGCTTTCGATTCGACCTCCCATAGACAGATCGAAAGTACAAGGTCACTCATGTATCTTACATGGACGACCTTAAGATCTATGCTAAAAACAAAGAGCAACTACATCTAGCTCTAGGGATTGTCGAACGATATACTAAGGAAATAGGAATGGAATTTGGGTTAGCCAAATGCGCCAAGATTTATTTGAAGTGAGGAAAACTTAATGGCATCCCTAAAGATCCTGAGCTCGTTGATAGAAGCGCTATACGACACCTTTGCGCCGAAGAGACTTATACATACCTGGACGTGCCACAGAACCGCATTCAGGATGTTACATCTATAAAGGATACTCTCCGAAGCAAATACAAACGTCTCGTCCGGCAAATTCAGCCTTTCGAACTATCGGCGAGGAACAAAGTATCTGCAACGAACATGCTAGCCATCCCGGTAGTACTCTATTAATTTGGAATAGTTCCATGGACGAAGAACGAGCTCAGATCCCTTAATATCAGGACAAGAAAGGTTATGCACAAGAACAAAAGCATGCATCTTAAGTCTTCTGTTCCGCGACTGTACATCGCATGCCGTCAAGGTGGTCGCAGAATATTGAGTCTTAAATGTCTTCACAACGGGATTATTCTGTGTACAGCACATAGAGTCGCGAATGGAAGAGACCCTCTTCTTAAGATGGTCAGGAATCACGAAGAAGTGAGCAAAGGAGCGTTTCTATATAAAGCAGCGGAGAAGGCTGCTGAAACACTTGGACTTAACTTCTGTATTAGAGGTGAGCAAAGTGCATCAAATCTCATCTATCTCGAGTACTCACTCCTGAAAGCTTAGATTAAGAAAGCACAAGAGAAAAACTTTCGTGAACAGCTCTTCGATAAGAGGATGCACGGCATCTTCCACAGAAATATGGAGGATGAGTGAATGTCGTACCATCATACCGTCGCCACATTTTGAGCCAAGACATTCTCGATAATAGCTGCAGGGCGTACCATGCACACCCCGAGCATTTAGCTCACATACTATCTAGTTGTCCAACTGATGTGGGAACGACCTACATCCAAAGGCACAATGCGGCACTAAGAGTGCTTTATTACCATCTCTGTCACTCTTATGGCATTAACCTTAATATCACTCCTCTAAACGCTCCTAGGGAAATCGAGTCAATTGTCAAAAATGGGAAGTGCCGCATATACTGGAACTTTATATTCTCGACAATTGTTTCTGTTGCACACTCGAGGCCTGACATGGTTCTTCTTGACTTCGAGAAGCGAACCATGTTCGTTATCGAATTTTCGACACCAGCTGACAAAAACATCATAGTTAAAGAGAATGAAAAGAAAGAGAGGTATAGAGACCTTATAACGGAGTTGCAACGATTGTACCTAGAATATTCTGTTAAACTAATCGTCCTTATCATCGGCGCTCTTGGAGGTGCGAATCTTTCACTCGTTAATAGGCTGAAAAGCATCCCTGCGTGTCAACAATATGCTAAAAGACTTGCGGGAAAAATACAGAAAGCGGTAGTTCATGGATCGCTCCGCGTTCTCAGGGTGCACGAAACTTTTGCCGGAAGGTCGTATTGATTCCGTTACAGACTGTAACCACCTATTTCACGGTCGTGAGACGTGGCTGTGGCTGAAATATTAACGCGATTTCGCTGGGAGCGGGTGCAATTTTTCAGATTAGCACCCGCTCCCGGTGAAATGCTGCGGTTGTCCTTATGAGAAATTTTTAATATATATATATATGAATATCCGGACAGAAAATTATTAAATTTTGAAAAAAGTGGCTGTCTAACGAACTTGACCTTTATTTTAAGATAATAATAGAATTTACCAAAGGAAATCCAATCAGTCAATTATTTCGAAAGTTATCGTGCTAACCAAAAAAAACCATCCACGGACGGACAGACCGACACATTCGTAAAAACCTGTTTTTCGGATTCAGGGGGTTTCAAAACGTGAACATTTGACAAAAATAGTGATTGCGAGAATAGTGATGGCGACTGTGCGGCCTGGCAGCAACAAGCAACACTGACGAAAAGTCGCTGTGCGACTAGGATAAGATGCGCAAACTGAAGTTCGCCGACGTGCGCGCGCAGTCCTCAAAAGTAGTTCATTAAACAAATTTTATTCTTTTAATTCAGCAGAATTTCCGAATTCAGATCGTAATGTATCCTGTATATTATAGTTTTTCTGGTAATTCTAGTAAAGAATTCATCATTGTCCTAAAAAAGACTACTTTACCGATTTTAGAGTTGTGGTATTTCATATTTCACACGTGACTTAGTGGAACTCCTGTGCGCATTATACTTAAACTTTGAACGGAATCGAATAATGATTATCTTATAGAAGACGCTTCAAAAATGTCCTCGGGGCATCCGTATGACATTGTCCCTTAGATATCCTTTCAAGACATCCTTAAGACGACAAAATGCCAGACATAGGACCTTTTAAAGGCATTCTTAAATCCTACTGATAACATCTTTAAGATATACTTTATGGGACTAGATTAGAACGTCTTTATTACGACCTCAATACCGTCATTTTGTAAAAGCCTATAGACGTCCACAAAAGGACGTCTTTAGGATGACTTTAAGCCAAGTGTGCCAATTGGGTTTTAACCTGACATCTCGTCTCGTAACCTTAAAGGCACTGTTTGACTGTTCCCACGTGCATCGCAGCGTTGTTGTCTGATGTTTCCACTGCATGGCGCTAGCATCCAGACAAAATTCTTAAAGTTACTGACGGAACGCTTATTAACTGCTACTAAAAGAAAATGCACTTCAAGCCACCTGCGGCCCATGTAAATGACAGGTATTTTCTTTTTTAACGTTTTCACCACTGCAAGAAAAAGTGTTGCAAATACTCCGTAATTTTCTAATGCAATTTTTACGTAGAATCTGAATTTCAACAATCTAAAAGTTGATCTTGCTTTTTTTTTTATTTTTTGAAGAAGAAACTCTAGCGGACCTAGTCGCCCTTCTGTTCCTTTCTTAAAAGCTCAAAAAACAGCAACATCAACTTTTAAATTGTTGAAATTTAGATTCTACGTTAAAATTTGCATTAGAAACTCATGGAGAAATCGCAATACTTTTTCTTACAGCGTTAAAAACTTTAGAAAATAAAATACATGTCAAATACCTGGCATTTACCGGGGCCGACGGCGCTTTCAAGTGCATCTTCTTTTAGTAGAAGTTAATAAGCGTTCCGTCGGTACCTTTAAGAATTTCGACTGGATGCTAGCGCCACGCAGTGGAAACCTTGGGCAACAACGCTGCAATGCAAGTGAGAAAGAATTTTATTTGTAAACTATGCGCGCAGCATACTACTTAAGCTATTATGGATGCGCTTGAAGTCACCTTCAGCAGAAGATAATGACATTTTTTTAAATTTTTAACGCTGCAAAAAAAAAGTATTGTAATTACTCCATAAGTTTTTAATAGAAATTTTGACGTAGAATTCAATTTTAACCATTTAAAAGTTGAGCTTGCTATTTTTTTGAGTTTTTTAAGAAGGAATCGAAGGTGGACTCAGTGAGATCTTTAAGAGTACTTTGCAGAGGTTCCTTTCGGTTCCTTCGGTCCGCCAGGTAATCTTTTTTTTTTTGGTTAAAAATTGTTATTAATTTAGTTAAAAATTAAAATACTTTGTTAAATAATCATTTTTTGGTTAAATAAATTTTTGGTTAAATAAATGATTGAATCATCACATCTGGTAGGAATTTTACTGTCAAGGTTAGGTTCCTTTCGGTTCCTTCGGTCCGCCAGGTAATCTTTTTTTTTGGTTAAAAATTGTTATTAATTTAGTTAAAAATTAAAATTTTTTAGAGCTGGGGGAGCCAATCAAAATGGATTCAATGCGATGGATCGGCGGAATCTCGGGAATTCACGTTCTTTGCTAAAAATGCAACATTTTTGTTGAAAACTTTGCCCTTGGTTGAAAATTCATCTATTTTCCTAAAAATTCATTTTCTTGTGTTGAAAATTCAACTGTTTTTAAAGAACTTGTCATTTTGGATTAATAATTTAATAATTTAACTGAAAGATAAACTCTGTTATTGAAAAGTCGTCTTTTTGATGAATTTAACTATTTCTAAAAAGCATTAATAAAATAATAAATTTAGTTTTTATAGAAAATGTATAATAACAGCTTTCAATTGAAATCCTGATTTAGAACTTTCCAGTGAAACTTTCGGTCTAAGGTTTAAAAAAGTATAAGTTTGTGAAACAGCACATTGCTAGCTACCCTTCAAATTTGAATCAGTGATGATTCACTCATTTTTAGTGAAAATATTTATTTATTTCAATCAGAAGCGTACTAAAACTTCACCATGTTCAGTTTAACAAAAATTATCTATACATTTTAAAAGGGTAATATATACGTATATGATTTTGCGTTGTGATCTGCCGTTTTCGAGAAAAATTAATTTTCCTGTAAAACAAGCAACTTTATTCCTGCTTCCACGTCGTTCATTTCGGACGCACCAAGTAAAAATTAGTCGGAAATGCACGTTAGGATTCGGACTTATTTTTGCTTAAGCGCCGCTAATATTCATATGCTCTTCATTCATAAATAAAGCACCTTTTTTCTCTTTTTCTGTTAACGATGTCGTGAAGACGTCGCTAAATTTTGTGTCCACTGGGTAATTTGTTTAAAACATTATAAACAGTTTTTTCACTTACATCAACCTACACAAAACAATCGCTAGATAGTAATTTCACTGACTTTAGCTCTTCTTTCATTAATTCGAAGATCTTAAAGAAAAGGTACATCTGAAAAGTTAGGATAAAAATATTGTTCATTTATTTGTTTAATAAAAAAGTTTTGGTTGAGCCAAATCAAAATTGCCTCACGGACTTGATATACCCAAAATACTTACGGTAATTTACACACAAAAAACAACAGAATCAACTAAAAATTGGGCTGTGGGCAGACTTTTGTCTAGAAAAAGTGCTGTTGGCATATCTAAGGTTACTAAAAAATGAATTTAATAGCGTAAAAAATGTGGCCTACTCAGAATAAATCAATTTAGTCATTCATAACCGAATAAAAAATAGCAATGTGCAAAAAATTCCAATTGATACAGATTTTTACTTCTAGAACAATATATTACATTGCTATATAGGTCGCTTTTTTGCTCTGCACACTTTTTTATTTTTGTATGCCTGTGTATTTTGTTGCCCATTAAATGCATGTAAAAAGCATTTTCTCATATAAATTTTTCGAATAATACATGAGAAATATTGGTTGATAATTTTTCATCACTGAAGATCATGGGAAATAGAATTTGAATACAGTCAGTCAGATAAACAGGCGAATACAACCAAAAAAGTTGAATCTTTAACAAAATAGTTGAATTCTCTACAAAATATATCAATTAAAAAAACAGGCTTAATTTTCTACACAAATAGACGAATTTTTAACAAATTACCTAAGTATTCAAGCCAAGAAGTCTAATATTTTTAAAAAGAACTAACTTTTAATCCGGCAAAGAAGCATTATCAAAAAAGTTCATTTTCAACTAAAATGACAAATCTTTAACCGAAAAAATAGATTTTTAGTACAGTTGTTCTAGTATCAGAAAAGGAACTAAATTTTGAATATAAAAAAATATTTTTCGCAGAACAAAATGAAAAGCAATCTTCTTCGCCCTTAATTTACTATAATAGGATTATTTTTGTATAATTTGTTTTAAAAATTATTAAAAATTTCGAATGACAGATGTAAGAAGGAATTATGTGATTGGGGCGCCTGCGGGAAGTCGATGTGTTTATTTTTGTCTGACGTTTTATATTAAGAGAAAAAATTCTGCTTTATATATGCAAGAATATACAATTATTTTTTGCATAGTTACGAATCGTGGAACGACAAACAAATTAATTCTCACAAAACTTTTATTGTCTTTGAAAGTATAATTTGGAATTCTTGTACGATGTTATGTGCTGATGATTGAACAACTTAAGAAGTACAATATGTATACGAAGTGCCATTTTTAATAAATTCCTCCTGCTTTCTTTTGTTTAATATTAAAACCATTTGCAATGTTTAACAAATGATCGTTTTAAATGTAAATGTAAATTTTCATTCCGCGGGGACTCTCCATTGCAAATCAAAGTTTAAATTTGTTGTTTTTTTGAACAACTGTTGGCACCCCATGAAATCGTTGTGCTTCTTTTGGTATTTAATGTACCTCTTGTAAATGCCCATGAAGGTTGCCTTTGCTAGAAATTATAACTTTGCAGTGTTTGCATTCCATTTTAATTGTTAGTAATAAACGAAAGATTCAACCGTACTGTCATTATTGCAGAATAATATAGGTTGTAATGTACCGCCAGTCTTGCCAGGCAACATCCGTGCTACAGGACGGCCTTGGTCCTAACTACGAGGAAAAACTGCATGATGGTGGGGGGACAACAGTAAATTGCCAGGTTACTATGTTCCGTTCGTAATGCGCCATCCGGCATTTCCTCTCAACTCTCCCACCAAACACGAAAATATCTTTAAAATTACGTTCCATAGATTTCTTTGAGGAATTTATTTAAGATATCAAATCGATAACTCTGAGGTATTGTTTATGGTGTAAGCCAGAGACTCATTATTGTAGGAAAGTAGGTCCTTATCATAAGGTTGTAGGAGGGAATTCAGGGGAAGAGCATGGGTCACTCTTGCTCCGGCCACGCTAGAGTAGCCATTTAATCCTGTAAATGATATTTGTCTTCTATTTAGAATATATTTGTTAACTGGATGTCGGCATTATATTATTTAATCCTCACTCCTACAAATTTTGGGGGCTCGTCCGGGATGAGGGATATATAACGTGTCGCGATTAAGGCGTGATTTCCACAGAAATAACAAAAGGACGCTACGAAACGGCGCGACGCCGTGGAAGTAAGAAGGATTTAGACGCTTTTTAGTACTGAAGATGGAGAAAATGTGCAAATTGAGTGCCAAACAGTGACTGTGTATGTGTGTGAATAACAAACAGAACGGATTTTAGTGAGTTTTTCCGATGAACAGTGAAATAGGATATGTGATTGTGAAGTGACGCCAAGACGAAGCGACGAAGTACCAGTGCCAAAGAGGCAACGGCAGATTGACGAGCTGCAAGAACAGCTGAGAGTGTCCACAAACATCATTCCCGCAGTAGGAGAAAACATGATTCAGCTGAGAGGCTTAGAGTGGACCATAAATAAATTTTATGGTGAGTATCCAGCCTTTACCGTCAATGAATGGATTGTCCACCTAACGGAGTGAAAAGAAATGTACGGTTGGAAGATCTACTGAAAGCCGGACTGAAGGACGAGTTCGGATCTCAAGTGAACGGATGCGATCTCCACGAGGCAATGCAAACAAGGAAGAAATTGCCTACAGTATCCTTCAATGAATATCTCCTGTAAATGAGGGCTCTGAGCAGTTGGGGAAATCTCTTGGAGCGTTCCATAATTAAATATGTAATTGCTGGAATTAACGATTCGGAAATAAACAAGACGACACTATATAGCAAATGGACCATCGACGAGTTCAAGAGATCGCTTGAAGACTATCAATTAATAAAAGAAAGGACGAACAAGACTGAAAAAAGATAATACCGAAAGGAGAAGGTCTGTCAAAGGAAAGCAATAAGGGGAAGGAAGTTGGAACCTCAGCGAAACGTTGTTATAACTGCAGTGACCGAGGACAAGAAGCAAGACACTGTAAGGATCTCGAGAAGAACGTGGAATGTTTTAAGTATAATCAACTCGGCCACGTGGCCTTAAAGTGGACTCAAACAGAACGGGATTCCCCAGGATCTTCGGCACATGTTAAGATGGTTCGTGAAGATAAGCAGAAAGATGCAGACGAAATAGATGTATCACGGGTTAAGATCGTCCACGAGAAGGAGTACTGCCGAGTGTATAAAGATGCAAAGCTAAAAGGTAGGATCGTCACTTGCCAGCTAGACATTGACAGATGTTTGTGCCATTTAATGATTTTAAACTTTTGTTACGATTGATTTTTAGGTAATTCAAAGATTGCTCGAATGTGCTTATTTTTTTTAACCTGTTGTTTTATTGGTTTGGATGTATCCAGTTCTACTTAATATATTATGTGCCATGCTCTGCTTCGCCACCTGAATTATTGCAGGAACGATTATTTCTGAATATTGTGATTTTTCTTGATGTCTATTACTGGTTTTGTAAGCTCCCCATCTCAATATTGAATGTGGTTATTTTAGTTGATGTTCATTAACGAAACTCTGATTCCCTTTTTTTTTAATATGACCATCCTCATTTTTATTTTCGACTACCCCTTTGTGTCTCAATATAACAATCCCTTTATTTAAATAATTTTATAAACTTTGACTACCCCTTTGTGTCTAAATATGACCATCCCTTTATTTGAATACCTTTGATAATTGTGACCATTTGCCATCTTTGTTGAATCTTTGGACTATGACCATTCCTTCAATTTGATAATTATGACCATCCCCCATCTTTTATGAATTTATGAGCTATGATCACCCCTTCTCTGAATATGACCACCCCTTAACTTTGATAATTATGACCGCTTCCCATCTTTGATGAATCTATGGACTATGGCCACCCTTTTTTTGGTTTTTGAATTGATTATCCCCTTTTGCTGAGTTATTATTAGCTCTTTTTCTTTGATTTTGAGTATCTCCTCTTGAAATGGTGGTCGTTCAATATGTCAACTCCCTATGGTTATTCTTAAACACTCGGATACTCCACTTTTTTTTACTTTTTTTTGAGTTACCCCTTTTCATCGTTTTTTTTGCTACGACAACCCCTATACAATATAACTACCCCCTCAGAATTTCACTTACCCCACTGTTACCCCTTCACTCAAATTTTGTTCCCCCTTTCAGAGTATCATTATTAGTTAATCGTAGATTAGTTAGTTTAGGTTATGTAGATGATTGTTTTGAGCACTTCATTGTATAGTGGAATAGAATTACCGCCTGGGCAAACAAAACAATGTATCACCTGGAGAATTAATGTATATTCAAGGTTAATAAACCACTTGCTATTTTTAATATTAAGATTTTAACTGATCTTGTTTTATTTGGATTTAGCGATTTCTTCCATTTTTTTACCGTCGACCACTCCCTCTACTATTAACTAAATTTTCAGGGCTGAGCTAGCACATTTTGTTCCGGTATACTATATCTAACGGGGATTAAGAAGTGATATTGGGATTTGTTGCCAAATTTTGCGGTTATTGAGTTATGTTGTAGAATTTTATTGCTTTTGAGATTTTACTGTAGAATATTGTTATTTGGGATTTTTGATGTTTTGAGTGGCTGTGGAAAGCCTGGCGCCCAACCTAACTTTAGAGAATTAGATCTTGAATTTTAGTGTCCGAAAGATATAGTACCGAAGGTAAGTGTTGACTTTGTTTTTGAAAATAAAATAAAATTCTCACAACCTAGAGTCTGTGTAGACTACCGCGTTTTAAGAAAGAAGATAGTTCGCGACCATTACCCTTTACCTGTTATCGATGAACAGTTAGATAAATTAGTTCATGCTCGAGTCTATAGTACGATAGATAATGCGTTCAAGCATATCGAAATAGACGAGAAAAGTCAAAAGTCCACGTTTTTCACAGGAACATCTGGTCTTGCTTCAAATTCGTGATGATTTTTTGGAGCGTCTCCGAGAAGCCCAGCCGGGAGATGAGAAAATCTTAGCGATAAAAAAGATCCTAGAAGCGGAAGCCTACGGAGATTATATTGTAGAAGGTGGTGTGCTCTACCGCGAGAGAGATGGTGCAAGATTATTGGTGGTACCAAGAGGCATGCAGCGCGAGGTTATCTCACAGGCCCACGAATTAGCTCATTTTGGACATGAGAAAACTGAGGAATTAATCCACTGGGGATATTGAATTAATGGAATTCACTCGAAGATTGAAAATCATGTTAGAAATTGCGTACCCTGCATCCTGGGGCAAAGTAAGCAAGAAAATGCGAAGGGTTTTCTACACCCCATACCTAAAGGCGAAACTCCGTTGGATACGATGCATCTGGACCATGTGGGCCCACTATCGTCTACCGCAAGTCGTTTAAACATCTGCTGACGATGGTTGACGAGTTCACAAAATTCGATTAGATTTTTCAAAAGAAATCCACGGGAACTAAGGAAGTTTTAGATAAACTGAGAACTCATTAGCAGACATTCGGAAATCCACGCAGAATCATCACCGACAGAGGTACTGCGTTCACTTCCCACGAGTTCCAGGACGACTGTAAAGCTGAGAACATCGATCATCACCTGATGACGACAGGTGTTCCTCGAGAAAATGACAAGTCGAGCGAATCCACCGAGCGCTGGCACAAGTATTTGCGAAGCTTGGAATCGACGAACAATTAAAGTGGTATAAATACGTCTGTCTCCTATCAGAGAAGCAGTGCAGCCTCACCCTTTGAAGTGAATGTCGGCACCACCATGCGAAATAAAGAGGATATCCGTTTGCAAGAATTAATTGAAGAATCACTCAGGGAAGAATTCGACAATGCCAGGAAAGAAATCAGAAAGCAAACAAAAGGGCAGATACCCAAAATTCAAGAAGAGAATCAGCACACCTATAACAAAATGAAAAGGAAAGCAACCAAGTATCAGGTCACTGACTTAGTTGTCATTGCAAGAACTCAAGTGAGCCCCGGTTCAAAATTAAAGACCAAATCATTCGGGCCACACCGATTGGTTAAAGTCAAGAGAAGGGAGCAATACGATATACGAAAGATTAGCGGCGAAGGTCCGATAGAGTCATCCAGTTCCGCCGAAATTATAAAGCCTTGATCAAATTTTAACTAGGACTCATCGTCAGGCGACGATGCTGGTCAGGACGGCCGATTGTAGGAAAGTAGGTCCTTAGCGTAAGGTTGTAGGATGTATAGTATTTATTTAACATGTACAACGAAATAGGCGTATGTACTGAGTAAGGGGGTAGAATAAGGAGATGCGTAGGAGAAGGGGGCCTAAAGGATGCGACCCCTCAGGGGACTCAGGGGATGAAGGTGGTTTAGTCTTAGTCCGGTCACGTTAGAGTAGCCATGTAATCCTGTAAACGAAATTTGTCTTTTATTTAGAATATTTTTAATAATCGGATGTCGGCATTATATTATTTAACCCTCACTCCCACATTATTATAGATATCTTTTTTATGTCTTTTGGAAATTCTGTATGACAATCACAATAAGAATATACTTAAGAGGTCTTGGTGAATATTTTATAAATGCGTATAATCTTGCGTATGGCGGCGCGCGCGCGTTTATTTTATATTAGAGATGTGCTCGGCAATAAGGATGAAATAGCTGCGTACACTTTATTTTTCTGCATCCTTTTGTGATTTTCATCTGCACTTCAATCAACTTTATCATCATCGAGAGCTACATGCAATTAAGTACTTATACATTATATATCTTTTGGAAAAATTGATTTAAAAATACACTAGAGATTGATCCCGAAAACTTTCTAACCTCACCATATAATTACAATGTAGATTTTATATTCCGAACAAAATGTAGTACGTGATAATTATACCTCTATTTATTTTATTTTTAATTTCTAAAACTTATTTCTTATTGACAATTGGACAATTTATAATTATGAGTTATCGGAATGATTCGTATAGGATTTCAAAGAAGCAGCAGTAGAGGCGCATTACTAAAATGCTCCTTGAAGTCCTTAAATAATGAGGATTTTGCACTTAATAGTGATTTTAATCCACCAGCTACTGATTTAGACTATTCCGACGAAAGTGATTACAGTGATATTGAATCTGTCATTTGTGATGACACGATGTAATCAGCTTTTGGTAACTTAACTAACTCTAGTGAACAGTTTGATAAAACTCCTGATTTAAAAACATTTCTAATTGAATGGTATGCATCTAATAGCTCTGTTGACACGTGTGCTTTGACAAAGCTTTCACGCGACCTCCATAGAGTTAGTAATTCCGAGATACCCTTAGATGCCCGTACTCTAATGGTTCTGTTACCAAGTGTGCTTTCACAAAGCTTTTACATGGCCTCAATAGATTTGGTAATTCCGAGTTATACTTAGATGCCCGCACTCCTTTAGGTAATCCAAGAACATGTACCAGTGTTGAAGTAAATGCATTGGATTCAGACCATTGTGCTCATTACGGATTAGAAAAGGCCTTAGTAGATCAGTTCAAATGTGTGTATCAAGATGATATTCTTGAAGATATTGCTTTAAAAATTCAGGTAGATGGTCTGTCAGTTTCCAAAGTTCTAAAAGTGAGGTATGGCCAATACAAGGCATCGTAGCTAATTCTCCAGTTTTTACAGAACCTTTTGTAATAGTACTCACTAAAATTTCAGATTCTTTCTTTTCATAGTCAGCAATTTAAAAATCGTTGACTGGCTAACAGCTGTTGGTGCATTTTACAACAATTTATCATTAAACTGGTAAAAATTTGAATGAAAAAACGTCATTTTAGTACTCTTGAAACCCATAGGGAATGGTTGTTTCAATGCGAAGAACTAACCATAAGTTTGTCTGGCAGCTTCTCGGTGGTGCCAAAGTTGACTGGCAAGCTGTCCAATATGTCAAAAATTCTATTGAAGAAACATCATATCAGTATTCTTGAAACCCATTGAGAATGATTACTTGAGTGCTAAGAACTAACAAAAACTTTGACTGGCAGCTTCTCGGTGGTACCAAAGTTGACTGTCAGGCTGTCAAACGTTTCAAAAATTTCAGTGAAAAAATGTCCTTTTAATACTCTTGAAACCAATCGGGAATGATGGTCTAAATGCTGAAAGCTTAGCAAAAATTTGACTGGCAGGCTGTCAAACATGCCAAAAATTCAAGTAAAGACATTTCATATTAGTACCGTTTAATACTATCGGAAATGATTATTTGAGTGCTAAGAACTAACAGTAAGTTTGACTGGCAACTTCTCGGTGGTGCCAAGGTTGACTGGCATGCTGTGAAACATTTCAAAATTTCCAGTGAAAAAAACGACATTTTAATACAATTGAAACCCGTCGGGGATGATTTTTTAGGTGCAAACAACTAACAAAAATGTTGACTGGCAGCTCCTGAGTGGTGCCAAATTTGACTGGCAGGCTGTCAAACATGTCCGAAATTTCAGTGAGAAAACGTCAAACAATCGTCATTTTAGTAATTTCGGAACTCATTGGAAATGATCGATTGAATGACAAGAATTAACAAAAAGTTTGACTGGCAGATTTTTGGTGGTACCAAAAGTGACTGGTAGGCTGTTAAACATGTCCAAAATGCCAGTAAAGAACCGTCATTTTAGTACTTTCGGAGTTAATTGGAAATCATTTTTTTAGTGATAAGAACTATCAAAAAGTTCGTCTGGCAGCCCTAAGTGATGCCAAAGCTGGCTGGCAGGCTGACAAACGTGTACAGAATTCATGTGAAAAAACGTCCCTCTAATAATTTTGAAGCCAATTAGAAATGATTGTTTGAATGATAAAACTAACAAAATGCTTGACCGACAGCTTCTCGATGATGCCAAAGATGATTGGCAGGCTGTGAAAATTTTCCAAAATCCCAGTAAAGAAACGTCATTTAAGTAATTTTGGAACCAATTGGAAATGATTGTTTGAATGATAAGAATTAACAAAAAGTTTGACTGGCAGCTTCTTGGTGGTGCCAAGGTTGAGTGGCAGGCTGTCAAATATGTCCAAAATTCCAGTGTAGAACCGTTATTTTAGTACCCTTGGAGCCAATTGGAAGTGATTGTTTGAATGACAAGAACTAACAAAAAGTTTGACTGGCAGCTACTCGGTGGTGCCAATGTTGACTGGCAGGCCAGCAAATGTATCCAAAATTCCAGTGAAGAACCGTCATTTTAGTACTCTAGGAGCTAATTGGAAATGATTATTTGGATGATAAGAACTAACCGAAAGCTTCACTGGCAGCCCCTGAGTAGTTCCAAAGTAGACTGGCAGGCTGTCAAATTGGCAAGAAACTCGAGTGAAGAGACGTCATATTTGTATTCTTGAAACACATCGGGTATGATTGTTTAGCTGCAAGCAACTAACAAAAATTATAACTTTCAGCTCCTAAGTCGTTCCAAGGCTGACTGGCAGGCTGTCAAACGTGTCAAAAATTCCAGTGAAAAAACGTCCTCCTAATATTCTTGAAACTAATTGGAAATGATGATTTGAATGATAATATCTAACAAAATGTTTGACTGGCAGCCCCTGAGTTGTGCCAAAGTTGACTGGCATGCTGTTAAACATTAAAAAGGTTCCAGTGAAAAAACCTCATTTTAGTACTCTTGAAACGTGTCGGGCATGATTGTTTAGCTGTTAGCAAGTAACAAAAATTATAACTGGCAACTCCTAAGTGGTGCCAAAGCTGACTGGTAAGCTGTCAAGCCTATCAAAAACTTCCGTGAAAAAATGTCTTTTCAATACTCTTAAAAACAATTGGGAATGATGGTTTGAATGCTAAGAGCTCAACAAAAATTTAACCCGCTGCTTATTCGTGGTACCAAAGTTGACTGGCATGCTGTCAAGCATGTCAAAAATTCCAGTGAAAAAAAACGGCATGTTAGTACTCTTGAAACACATCGGCGATGATTGTTTAGGTGCAAGCATCTTACAAAAATATTGACTGGCAGCTCCTAAGTGGTGCTAAAGCTGACTGGCAGGCGGTCAAACGTCTCAAAAATACCAGTAAAGAAACATCCTTTTAGTAACCTGAAAACCAATTGGAAATGATTGTTTGAGTGCTAAGAACTAACAATAAGTTTGACTAGCAAATTTTTGGTGGTGCCAAAGTTGACTGGCAGACTGTTAAAAATGTCAAAAATTCCAATGAAGAAACATCATTTTAGTATACTTTAAACCAATTGGAAATGATTGTTTCCATGATAACAACTGACAAAATGTTTGAATGGCAGCCTCTGAGGGGTGCCGAAGTTGACTGGCATGCTGTCAAACATGTTAAAATTTCCAGTGGAAAACCGTCATTTTATTACTCTTGCAACAAATTGGAAATGATGGCTTGAATTATAATAACTAAGAAAATGTTTGGCTAGCATCTTCTCGGTTGTGCCAAAGTTGACTGACAAGCTCTTAAACATGTCAAAAATTCTGGTGAAGAAACATCATATTAGTACTCTTGAAACCAATCGGGAATGATTGTTCGAGTGCTAAGAACTAACCATAAGTTTGGCTAACAGCTTCTCGGTGGTGCCAAACTTGACTGGCAGCTTGTCAAACATGTCCAAAATTCCAGTGGAGAAACGTCATTTTAGTACTCTTGGAACCAATTGGAAATTATGGCTTGAACGATAAGAACTAACAAAATGTTTGACTGGCAAGCTTCTCGGTGGTGCCAAAGTTGACTGACAGGCTGTCAAGCATTTCAAAAATTCGAGTGAAAAAGCGTCATTTTAGTACTCTTGAAACCCATTAGGAATTATGATTTGTATGCCAAGAACTAACAAAAAATTTGACTGGCAGACCAATTGGAAATGATTGTTTGAATGTTAATAGCTATCAAAATGTTAAACTGGCAGCTTCTCGGTTGTGCGAAAGTAAGCTAGAGGGCCGACAAATTTTTCAAAAAATCGAATAAAAAAACGTCATTTTAGTACTCTTAAAACCCATTGGGAATGATGGTTTGGATGGTAAGAACTAACAAAAAATTTGACCAACTCTCTGTCGATGGTGCGAAAATTGACTGGCAGGCAGTACAACATGTCAAAAATTCCAGTGAAGCAACGTCATCTTAGTACTGTTAAAACAAATTGGAAATGATTGTTTCAATGCTGAGAACTAACAAAAGCTTGACTGGCATCCCCTAAGTGGTGCCAAAGCTGAATAGCAGGCTGTCAAACGTATCAAAAGTTCCAGTGAAAAAATGTCCTTTCAATACTCTTGAAACCAATTGGAATTGATAGTTTGAATGCTAAGAGCTAAGCTCTTGAAACCAATTGGAATTGATAGTTTGAATGCTAAGAGCTAAACAAAATTTTGACTAGCAGCTTGTCGGTGGTGCCAAGGTTGACTAGCCTTCTGTCAAATATGTCAAAAATTCCAGTGAAGCCACGTCATATTTGTACTCTTCAAAACCATCGGGAATGATTGTTTGAGTGCTAGGAACTAACAATAAGTTTGACTAGCGGCTTCACGGTGGTGCCAAAGTTGACTGGCAGGCTGTCAAGCTTGTCAAAAATCCCAGTGAAGAAACGTAATTTTAGTAATCCTGGAACCCATTGGGAATGACTTCTTGAATGTTAAGATCCAACCAAAAATTTGACAAGCTTCTCGGTGTTGCCAAACTTGACTCGCAGGCTGTCAAACATGATCCAAATTCCAGGGAAGCAAAGTAAGTGCAAAGTGATTCCAGGGAAGCAAATTGAGTGCTAAGAACTAACAACATGTGTCACTGGAAGCTTCTCCGTGGTGCCAAGGTGGACCGACAAGCCGTCAAACATGTCTAAGTTTCCAATGAAGGAACGTCATTTTAGTACTCTTGTAACCAATTGGAAAAAATGGCTTGAATTATAATAACTAACAAAATGTTTGAGTGGCAGCTCCTCGGTCGTGCCAAAGTTGACTAGCAGGCTGTCGAAAATATCAAAAATAACGGTGAAGAAACGTCATGTTCGTATTCTTAAAACCAACTGGAAATGATTGTTTGAGTGATGAAAACTGGGAAGATGTTTGACTGGCAGCCCCTGAGTGGTGCCAAAGTTGACTGGCATGCTGTTAAACATTAAAAAGTTTCCAGTAAAAAAACGTAATTTTAGTACTCTTGAAACACATCGGGCATGATTGTTTAGCTGTGAGCAAGAAACAAAAATTATAACTGGCAACTCCTAAGTCGTGCCAAGGCTAACTGGCAGGCTGTCAAACCTGTCGAAAATTCCAGCCAAGAAATATCATTTTAGTACTCTTAAAACCATTGGGACATGATTGTTTAAATGATTATAAATAAAAAAATGTCTGACTGGCAGCCCCTGATTGGTACCAAAGTTGACTGGCATGTTCTCGTACATTAAAATAATTCCATTGAAAAAACGTAATTTTAGTACTCTTGAAACCTATCGGGGATGATTGTTTAGGTGCACGAAACTAACAAAAGTTTGACTGACAGGTTTGAATGCTGATAGCTAAACAAAAATTTTACCCGCAGCTTATCGGCGGTACAAAAGTTGACTGCCATGCTGTCAAGCATGTCAAAAATTCCAGTGAAGAAAACGGCATTTTAGTTCTCTTGTAACCAATTGGCAATAATGGCTCGAATTATGATAACTAACAAAATGTTTGAGTGGCAGCTTCTTGTGATTCCAAAGTTGCCTAACAGGCTTTTAAACATGTTTAAAATTCCAGTGAAGTAACGTCATTTAAGTAATCTTGAACCAATTGAAAATGATTGTTTGAATGATAAGTACTAACAAAAAGTTTCACCGGCAGCCCCCTAGTGGCGCTAAAGTTTACTGGCCGGCTGACAAACTTCTCAAAAATTCCAGTGAAGAAACTTCCATTTAGTACTCTTTTAACCAGATGTCAAAAAACCCAGTGAAACAACGTCATTTTATTAATCTTCTAACTAATTGGAAATGATTGTTTAAATGATAATAACTAACAAAATGTTTCACTGGTAGCCCCTGAGTGGTGCCAAAGTTGACTGGCATGTTGCCGAATATGTCAAAAGTTTCAGTGAAAAGCCTGCCAGTTGACTGGTAGGCTGTCAAGCATTTCAAAAATTCGATGATTGTTTAGGTGCAAACAACTAACAAAAAGTTTGACTGGCAGCTCCTAAGTGGTGCCATAGCTGACTGACAGGCTGTCAAGCGTGTAAAAAATTCCGGTGAAAAAATGTCCTTTTAATACTTTTGAAACCAATTGGGAATAAGTATTTGAATGCTAAGAGCTGAACAAAAATTTGACTAGCAACTTCTCGGTGGTGCCAAAGTTGCCTGGCAGGCTGCAAACATGTCAAAAATTGCAGTGCAAAAACGTCATGTTATTACTCTTGAAACCCATCGCGGATGTTTATTTAGGTGCAAGCAACTATCCGAAATTTGGACTGGCAGCTCCTAAGTGGTGCCAAATATCACTGACAGGCTGTCAAACGTGTCAAAAATATCAGCTGAAAAACATTCTTTTAATACGCTTGAAACCGATTGAAAATGATTGTTTGCATGATATTAACTAACAAAATGTTTGATTGGCATCTTCTAGGTGGTGCCAAGGTTGACTGGGTGGCTGTCAAACATGTCAAAAATTCCAGTCAAGAAACGTAATTTTATTAATCTGGGAACCAATTGGAAATCCTTGTTTGAAAGATAATAACTAACAATAAGTTTGACTGGCCGCTTTTTGGTGGTGCTAAAGTTGACTTGCAGGCTGCCAAAAATGTCAAAAATTCCAGTGAAGAAACGTCATTTTAGTATTTTTAAAACCAATTGGAAATGATTGTTTGAATGATAATAACTAACAAAATAATTGACTGGCAGCTCCTTAGTGATGCCAAAGTTGACTTGCATGCTGTCAAACATGTCAAAAGTTCCAGTGAAAAAACGTCATTTTAGTACTCTTGCAACCATTTGGAAATGATGGCTGAAATGATAGTAAATAACAAAATGTTTGACTGGTAGCTTCTCGGTGGTGGCAGAGTTGACTGAAATGCTTTCAAACATTTCCAAAATTCAAGTGAAGAAATGTCAATTTAGAACTCTTGGAATCCATTACAAATGATTGCCAGAATGATGTGAACTAACAAAAGATTTGATTGCCAGTTTGTCGGTAGTGCCAAAATTAACTAGCAGGCTGTCAAAGATGCCAAAAATTCGAGTGAAGAAACATCGTATTAGTACTCTTGAAACCCATCAGGAATGATTGTTTAAGTGCTAAGAACTTACAATAAGTTTGACTAGCAGCGTCTCGGTGGTACTCTTGAATCCAATTGGAAATTAATGTTTAAATGATAATAACTAAGAAAATGTTTGACTCGCAGCCGCTGAATGGCGCCAAAGTCAACGGGCATGCTGTCAAACATGTCAAAAATTCCAGTGAAGAAACGTCATTTTAGTACTCTCGAAACTAATTGGAAATGATTGTTTGAATGATATTAACTAACAAAATGTTTGACTGGCAGCCCCTGAGTGGCACCAAAGTCAAAGGGAATGCTGTCAAACATGTCAAATTTCCAGTGAAGAAACGTCCTTTTAGTACTTTTGAACCCAATTGAAAATTATTGTTTAAATGATAATAACTGGCAAAACCTTTCACTGGGAGTACCTGGGTGGGGCCAAAGTCAACGGGCTTGCTGTTAAACATGTCAAAAATTCCAGTGAAGAAACGTTCCTTCAGTACTCTTATAACCACTTGAAAATTATGGTTTTTATGATAATAACTACCGAATTGTTTGACTGGAAAGCTTCTCGGTGTTGCCAAAGTTGACTATCAGGCTGTCAAGCATGTCAAAAATTCCAGTGATGAAACGTCTTTTTAGTCCTCTTAAACCCAATTGGAAATGATTATTTAATTGATAATAACTAACGAAATGTTTGACTGGCAGCCCCTGAGTGGTGCCATAGTTGACTGCCATGCTGTCAAACGTATCAAAAATTCGAGTGAAGAAACGTCATTTTAGTACTCCTGGAGCCAATTGGAAATTATTTTTTAAATGAGATTAACCAATAAAAGTTTGACTGGCAGCTCCTAAGTGATGCCGAAGTTGACTGACAGGCTGCCAAAAATCTCGAAAATTCCAGTGAAGAAACGTCCTTTAAGTAGTCTTGAAACCAATTGGAATTGATTGTTGAAATGATATTATCTAACAAAATGTTTGACTGGCAGCTTGTCGATGGTGCCAAAGTTTACGGACGGGCTGTCAAAAATGCCAAAAATTCGAGTGAAGAAACGACCTTTTAATATTCTTAAAATGAATTGGAAATGATTGTAAAGTGATAACTAACAAAATCTTTAACTGGCAGCCCCTGAGTGTTGCCAAAGTTTACTGGCATGCTGTCAAACATGTCGAAAATTCCAGTGAAAAAACGTCATTTTAGTGTTCTTGAAATCCATCGGGGATGATTGTTTGGGTGAAGGCAACTATCAATAATTTGGACTGGTAGCTCCTTAGTGGTGCCAAAGCTAAATGGCAGGCTGTCAAACGTGTCACAAATTCATGTGAAGAAACGTTATTTTAGTAATCTTGGAACCAATCGGGGATGGTTGTTTAGGTGCAAACAACTAACAAAAATTTTGACTGGCAGCTTGTCGGTGGTGCCGAATTTGACTGCCAGGCTGTCAAAAGTGCCGAAAATTCGAATGAAAAAACGTCATTTTAGTACTTTTATAACCAAGTGGAAATTATTTTTTGAATGATAATAATTAACGAAATGTTTGACTGTCAGCCCCTGAGCGGTGCCATAGTTCACTGGCATGCTGTCAAACATTTCAAATATTCCAGTGAAAAACGTTATTTTAGTACTCTTGAAACCCATCGGGGATAATTGTTTAGGTGCAAACAACTAAGAATAATTTTGACCGGCAGCCCCTGAGTGGTGCCGAAGTTGACTGGCAGGCTGTCAAACATGTCAAAAATTCCAGTGAAGAAACTTCTTTTAGTACTCTTAAACCCATTTGGATATGATTATTTGTATGATAACAACTAACAAAATGTTTGACTGTTAATTACCGTTTGTTTTTGGGGGTTTGAAAATGCTATAACTTTAATAATTTTGCTTTTATCGAAAAAAGTCGTTAAGATAAATTGTTCGTATTTCTGAGCACTACGAAACACCATACATAGAATTTCAAAAGCTGTTATGCTAAATAAGTTGTTAAGATAACATTGTAAGGCTCCACGAAAGAAGCATTTATTTACTCCTGAATTTTTTCATATCATGCGTTGTTTGTCTTGAAATGTTAATTTTCGTTCGTTTTTTAGGATTTCGAAAATGCTATAACTCTGACCATTTTTATTTTATTGAAAAATGTCATATGAATACATTTTTTGTGTTTCAAGTACTATGGACAACCGTAAATAGAATTTCCAAATCTGCAAAATATATGGTTTCGAAAATTTGGAAAGTATGCTCAGTCATTGAGTTTTTATACAAAATGGCTGATTAACGAAGTGGTTCTTTCTTGTTGGTTCCTAGAAAAAATGTGCCGAAGCAGAATCTAATCTGATCAATCTTTCTAGAGTGATCGTGCCTGAAAAATACTACAGGCTACAGACAGACAAACAGACAGACACCTTCATAAAAATAGTTTTTCCTGGCGCAGGAAGTGTCAATACTTAGAGATTTGATGAAAACCGACTATCTCAAATTTTACACAAAACCAATACAATAATCTTGCCCCCCCCCCATTAAAAGTTCGCTTAGGCACACCGCGATCCTTTATAACATTCTGAGGACGTCCGTAGGTTGTCCTCAGGCCATCCTTGATAACATTCTGAGGACATCCTAAGTTGTCTTTAGGATATCCTTGATAACATCCTCAGGCAGTCCGTAGGTTGTCCTCAGGATACCTTTGATAACATCCTGAGGACGTCCGTAGGTGGTCTTCAGCACGTCCTTGATAACATCCTGAGGACGTCCGTAGGATGTCCTCAAGACTTCCTAAAAAGACGTCCTAAAAAAACCACTTTACCGATTTTTGGGTTGTGGTATTTCATATTTCACATGTGACTTAGTGGAAGTCCTATCCACATTGAACTTAAACTTTGAACGGAAATCACATAGGATTTCTTCAAGTTTTCTTTATGATGACTTTATGATATTTCCGTGTAATTAAAAAATTTATGGTAAACCATTTTTTCCACTTTTAGAACAGTTTCGGGCTTACTCTAGAGGATGTTTTTGGTTTCGTTTACTTCGAAGTTCATAACAGCAATGAATAAATTGTTTTTACGTTCCTCGGATAGGCTGAACAATGCTGCATTGAAGTTACGGAAAATTTGATCTGTGTTGGTATTTTCATTCTATTTATAATTTTTAGATATTCACTTTGTTGCACTTTATGTGCTGAACATTCCAGTGGGCACAAGCGTTAAAACACATCTTTAGAACGGCTTAAAAATGTCCTAACCCAGTGGGCACAAAATATTAGAACGTAATTGGAACGTCCTAAAAACATTTTTTGGAAATTTTGAAAAAGTAATTTTACTCTTTTTCAATATGCTTAATTATTTCAAGTGTGATAAAGTGAATATTTTATTCTAAAAACTTTTAAATATAAAAAAAGCCCCAGATGCTATATAGACAAGATATGTTAAAGATATCGTGAAAGCTTACTTTCATGATATCATTACGATATTTGCGGAATATCGCTAAGATACAATTAAGGTTGGCCTTCGATTCCTATATCTTACAAGTATCTATACATAAATCTGTAAAGATAATTGACATCTTGGTAAAGGAATCTATGCGATATCTTAGTGTTTGTTAGGCTCATGGGCGAGCCGAATATGAAGAATTATGATTATTATTTCGGGCATAGTACAAGTTGCGGGCAACTGTTGGCGCTGCGTGTCGGCACAAGTGATTGAATTTGAAGGTTTGAAAATTCAAAGTGTCAAACGATGCCAAAATATATATTTTATTTGCAAAAATGAATCCGATGAATATTGGGTACGGACGTGACCTTGATATTAACCGGATATGACAGGCAGCGCTTTGAAAACGTATGTAACATTTTTCAAAACGAAACTAGAGAATAAAGGAAACTTTCTTGCAAAAAGATTTAGTGAAAAAATTGTCTTTTCATTCCAGCTAAACCCGTTTTAGTTTCGTTGTTGGTTATGGACATAACCATAAAAATTGCCGGTAGAATATCAACAAGCGGATTGATGATGCATATTTTAATTAGAACAGGATTTTAAGCTATAAGTCATTCTATCGATCTTTATCCTAAAATATTGAATAAGGGAAAAATTTTAGCAGTAATTCATGTGGTAAGAGTGCAGAATTGAAAGTATAAAGGGAATAAGCCAAATTCAGTGCAGCGTTATCAGACTAGCATCTGTTAGTTCTCCCCAACACGACGTTAAATTACAAGTGTTTATTAAATAATAAGTATATTTCATAAAATTTTTCTTTATGCTAAAACTATTTATAAATTATAAATGAGATGCGGGGCACTCACTGTGAACAATTCAATTAAATATAATGACATGTAGGTTTGCTTAAAATTTTCCTTTTGATAAGTATATATTGCTAATTTGTGAATGTACTATTATAGGTACTTAGGGCAAGAAAATACCAACCGTATTTTTATCCGGAATTGTGTAATATGCACGCTAGAATATCCCTATGTTTAAAAAAGAGCAAATTAAAAATATTTTTAACATTGATTAAGTCATTTTCAATTATTTCAACAAATTTAATTTGTTTAAATAATTTTTCTTTCAAAATTTCGTTTTTTCCGAAAATTATTACTATTAGTCTAGTGAAATGTTTATTAACATTAATTTATTTATTTTTAATTATTCAAACAAATCGAATTTGTTTTAATTTTTTTCTTAATTTTTCAAAATGATAATTATTGCTATTTCCTTAGTAAAATATTGACCACCATTGTTTAATGAATGTTTCATTGTAAAAAAAAATTCAAGTATTCAAATAAATTTTTTTCTAAAATTATTTTTGCTTACAAAAATATTACTGTATTATCGTTAAGACACATAAATTTATTTCCAATTATTCACCCATCGTTAAAGTAATAAGTTTTTACTCATTTTCAACAACCTTCAATTTTTTTGAACAATATTTTTTCACAAAATATACTTCATGAAATTCAAAATAAAATAAAATATACTCCATTAATATTATGGGACAATTAAAATTTCTAACCTCAAAATCTCACAACTCACATTACGTTTACAAAAATAATGAATCGTATAAATATAATATTACTAAATTAACACAATATTTTTTCCAGATTTCTTAGTATTTCTTTCTCAAAAAAGGAGAGTATTGAAATACTTTATATGATATTTGTAATCCGAATGGAGATCTGTCATTGACAAGAGAAATTGAAAACACAAATACCAAACCGTTAATAAACTCGCGCAAAAGTTTTTTTCCCTAACTCGAGATTTTATCAGCTTTCCTACAGGCGCTCCTGTTATCTAACGATTAAGCTCTTATTTTCAACATAAATTTATTTATTTTCAAACGCATGTAAACAAGTGGAATTCATACCTAAGAAATTCCCACTTTTAGGTAACAGATGGCGCCAGGCCGTTTTCTTGGCCGTGCCCGATAAGGTTAAACAAACGGAGATGTGTCGTTCCCGGGTGTCGATCGTCGCATCACTTGAAATATTACCAATTTCAGAAGGTCGAAATGCAGGGTTTATTATGGTTAGAAGCAGTGTGAAATCCTGTTTTGACAAAAATAACCTATAAATAAATCCAAACAAGCGGTTATCGAGTATCTTTTCTGCGGTTCCGGGCGGAGGATTATTTACACGTTTCACCAAAGTTTTCAAACCAAAAATAGTTCATTCGGTGTTGTTGCCTGAAAAAGAGATGAATGACCTTTCTGCAGATGCCCCGGCCGAGCTAGCCGGTGATGTTTACGCTAATTGGAATACATTTACATTTACTTGTCATACGTGTGTGCTATTATATCAATTTCAAATATTTCTTGAATCTTAAAATTGAATAAAATGATCAATAAAATAAATAAATTAAGTGAAAACGGTCTAAACATATTTTAAAACACATTGATTTTTTGAACACACCTCGTATATCTTAAAGATATTATCAGTACGGCTTAAGGATGTCTTTAAAAGGCCCCATGTCTGACATTTCATCGTCTGAAGGATGTCTTGAAAAGATATCCAGGGGACAATGTCGTTACGCTGTGTCTAGGATATCTTTGAAGCGTCTTGTATAAGATTATCATTATTCGAAATCAACCCAATTTCAAAGTATTTCTATATTTTTCTCTCACAAGACTTTAATGCTTAAATGCTCTGAAATATTACAAAAAACTGATTGAGACTTAACTTTTAAGATTTATTTTTTAAAGTTCAACTCAGACATTTTCGGCTCTATGGTTTGTATAAGTTTTATTGTGAAAATGTGAAAGAAACCAAAAACATGCTCTAGAGTAAGCCCGAAACTATTCTAAAAGTGTAAAAACTGTTTTATCATAAATTTTTAAATTACACGGAAATATCATAAAGTCATCATAAAGACACCGCGAAGACATCCTATGTGATTTTCGTTCAAAGTTTAAGTTCAACGTGCATAGGAGTTCCACTAGGTCACGTGTGAAATATGAAATACCACAACCCTGAAATCGATAAAGATGTCTTTTTTAGGACCACTTTTTAGGATGTCTTGATGACATCCTACGGACGTCCTCAGGATGTTATCAAGGACGTCCTAAGGAAAACTTACCGATGTCCTCAAGATGTTATCAAGGATATCCTGAGGACAACTTACGGGCAATCTGAAGACACGGAGAACACGGAGCGACCCAAGGACGACCGACTTCTGCATTTTTCCCGCAAGTGTTTTAGCTTATTGTTGAAACCCAGGAATGCTTTTCAGGCTATTAATCGGTGAAAAGTTGGCACCTCCGAGAGCGCTGATGATAAGGACGGTTAGTTTAACAGAATATTCCGGGTATAATCATCGAAACTCCCTTATATCTCTTTCTTTGAATTCTCCTTGGCTGTGATGTTTTTTTTGCTGGTGCTGAAAATTCGATAACCAACATGGTTCGCTTCTCGAAGTCAAGAAGAACCATGTCAGGCCTCGAGTGGGCAACGGAAACAATTGTCGAGAATATAAAGTTCCAGTATATGCAGCACTTTCCATTCTCGACAATTGACTCGATTTCCCTAGGAGCGTTTAGAGGAGTGATATTGAGGTTAATGCCATTAATGCCCCCAACTTGACATGCCAAAATGAAACCCTCCGAACCAAACTTTAATCCGGGTCATTTACGGAAAGCAAAAGTTAGCTCACACGACACTGACTGATCATCCACATGCCTGTGGAAAATACCGGTCATCCTCTTATCGAGGAGCTGTTCACGAAAGTTTTTCTACTGTGCTTTCTTAATCCGGGCTTTCAGGAGTAAGTGCTTGAGATAGATAAGATTTGATGCATTTTGCTGAACCCTATTACTGAAGTCAAAGTCAAATGTTTCAACAATCTCCTTCGCTGCTTTGTACAGAATCGGGCTTTTGCCCACTTCTTCGTGCTTGCTGACCATTTTAAGAAGAAAGTCTCTTCCATTTGTGACTCTATTTGCTGTACGCAGAATAATCCTGTTGTGTAGACATTCAAGATTCAATATTCCGCGACCATCTTGACGGTGTGAGATGTAAAGTCCCTGAACAGAAGACTTAAGATGCATGCTTTTGTTCATGTGCATAACCTTTCGTGTCCCGATTTCATGGGATGTGAGCTCGTTCTTCGTCTATGGAACCACTTCGAATAAATAGAGTACTATCGGGACGCAAAGCATGTTCATTTCAGATACTTTGTTCCTCGCCGACAGCTTGGAAGACCAAATCTGCCGGATGAGACGTTTGTATCTGCTTTGGAGAGTATCCTTTACAGATGCCACATCTTGAATGCGGCTCTGTGGCACGCCCAGATATGTATAAGTCTCTCCAGCGCGAAGATGTTTAAAGCGCTTCTATTGACGAGCTCAGATTCTTCAGGGATACCACTAAGTTTTCTTTGCTTCGAATAAACCTTGGCGCATTTGTCTAACCCGAATTCCATGCCAATTGCCTTAGTATATCGTTCAACAATCTCTAGAGCTAGATGTAGTTGCTCTTTGTTTTTAGCATAGATTTCAAGATCGTCCACATAAAACACATGAATGACATTGTCCTTTCGATCTGCAGGTTTGCCGCAAAAGTACCAGTCGGAATCGCGAAGTACTAGAGATAGTGGCAATAATTTGAGGCAAAAGAGGAGTGGCCTCATGATGTCGCCCTGAGAGACACCTTTTTGATAGGTGACCTTGTTAGTTGTCACATGATTTTTTCCACATGAGATAGTAAGTCTGGTTTTCCACAGCGTCATCAATCTCTCTATGCACCTTACGGTTTGCGGATGAACCTTTAAGGTTTCCAAAAGACAGATGATAAGTCTATTGGAGGTCGAATCGAAAGCTTTCCGGTAATCAATCCAGGCCATCGATTGGTCACGCTGGTAGAATGCTGCATCTTTGCAGGCACATTTATCGATGAGCAGGTTCTCCCGACATCCCGCTACGCCTTTCTTTGAGCCTCGTTGTTCATACATTTCTTGTCACACAGGTTCAATTGCTCGAAAAATCCTATCATTTAGGATAGCTATGAATATCTTATACAGTGTGTAGAGACAAGTGATTGGCCTGTAATTCTTCGGGTCAGATGAGTTGCCTATTTTCGGCAGGAGTATTGTCCGCCCTTCCACCAATCACTCCGGAATAGGCTGTTCCGATTTTAAATATGAGGTGAAAATACGGGCCAAATGCTGATGGGTTGAAAGAAACTTCTTCCACCAGAAGGTCTTGATACAATCTGGTCCCGGAGCGGAATAGTTCTTTATCCCTCTTAATACTTTTTTCACCTCCTCGGTAGTGATGGGTGAGCATTCTTTATCAGATGTTACAAGGGCATCATACAGCTCTTTGAAGCTATTTATATTTTCTGAGTCTTCGTCTAGTTTATGCTGCACTTCGCAGACTTCTCTCCAAAATACTTCGACCACCTCTGGTTTGGGTGGGTGTTCGACAGTAACTGGAGGGTCTTGGAAGAGTCGAGATGGGTCAGAGCGAAACTGTTGATTTTCTCTGACCCACCTCTCCCTCCGCTCTAGACTTCTCTTAGCGACAGATAGTATCCGCATTCTCTCAACAATATGCTACCTAATGGTCAGCAGCTTTGTTTTGTTAAATGTGTGATAACGGGTCCGGATTTCGCACGCGAAATTTCTAACCCTGGTGGTAAAATTCCTGGCAGATGTGATGTAGTCAGTCACACACTGAATGCGAAACGCGTACTGTCTTGTGCAGCCTATCTTTATGGCAAGTTGATGCATTCATCTTTTGGTCTTATGAGCAACCGTTGATTTTGTTTTACGGTTCACATCGGCCAAAACTCTCGCTGCATTATACACACAATAATTGATAGCCCAGAGGTCGGATTGTCCGGAAAAATGTCCACGAAGCTCGTCATCCATTTCAGCCAGATCTTTAGGCTTGAGAGAAACCTTGGTGTTGATTTTTCACCGGGTCGTAATGCATCGCTCTTCCTCTATCGGCTGCCTGCACGCGGTTGGTCCTAGTGTCGCCTCTCCTTCTCTGTTGCCGGCTTGTTCTAACTGAGATAGAGTAGGCGTTCCGCTTACGCAGCCCCTTTTTCGGAGTAGTTCAGCATGGTTTCGCAGATGTTGGTGCGCAAAGTGCGATAGCTCCGGATGTTTCTCGCACCACAGAACATGCAGCCGTGACATGTAACCCCGTTCAGGGGCCACACTTGCATCGGGACACTCTAGCAAGTCATGATTCAATCGCTCCGTCCTCCCAAAGGTCGCAAGATCCCGCCGATCCATCGCATTGAATCCATTTTCGTTAGCTCCCCCAGCTTTAGGTTGGTCGGCACTGTTGGCTGACCCATTGTCGGGAGCTCTGCGCGTTCTGTTGTTTTGCACCACACTTACTACAACAATGTTTGGTGTTGTCCCTGTTGTTTCCACGAGAAGCTAGGGAAAGGGGTTCGTCCAGCATTGTAGAGCCTCACATGCAAGGATAAGGCTGCGTACTCTGAGAGGTCGACCGGTATCTTAGAGTCACCGTTCTAGACACCTCACCCAGGTGCCATTCAGCTTTCGGCACGGTTTTCACACCTCCGCTTGGGGGTTAATTCCTTCGGGACCACCCCTGGATAATTGTCCGTAACTGTCTATTTATTTTTGTAACCATATTTAGCAGAAACCTTTGGTACAGGGACCTTCTATCCGCAACCCGAGGACGCGTTCGATTGCTTTGTCATAGGCCCTTCGGCTTGATTGT
>NC_046666.1:88982728-88996404 GCF_010883055.1 Belonocnema kinseyi | reverse complement strand
CATCAACTTGCCATAAAGATAGGCTGGGCAAGACAGTACGCGTCCCGCATTCAATGTGTGATTGACTACATCACATCTGGCAGGAATTTTACCGCCAAGGTAAACTTACACACTTAACAAGTCAAAGCTGCTGACCATCAGGCAGCATATTGTTTAGAGAATACGTATACTACATGACGCTAAGAGAAGTCTAGATCGGAGGGAGAGTTTGGTCAGAGAAAATCAACCGTTTCTCTCTAACCCATCTCGACTCTTCCAAGACACTCCAGTTCCTGTCGAACACCCACCGAAACCAGAGGGGGTCGAAGTATTTTGGAGAGAAGTCCACGAAGTTCAGCATAGACTGGACAAAGACTCAGAAAATATAAATAGCTTAAAGGAGTTATGTGTTGCCCTCATAACACCTGATAAAGAATGCCCACCCATCACTACCGAGGAGGTGTGAAAAGTATTAAGAGGGATGAAGAACTATTCCGCACCGGGACCAGATATCGATGGCCTGGATTGATTATCGGAAAGCTTTCGATTCGACATCCCATAGACTTATCATCTGTCTTTTGGAAATCTTAAAGGTTCATCCGCAAATAGTTGGGTGCATAGAGAGATTGATGCCGCTTTGGAAAACCAGGTTTACTATCTCATCTGGCAAAAATCGTGTGACAACTACCAACGTCACGTTTCAGAGAGGTGGCACAATGCGGCACTAAGAGTACTTTATTACCATCTCTGTCACTCCTACGGCATTCACCTTAATATCGCTCCTCTAAATGCTCCTAGGGAAATTGAGTCAATTGTCGAGAATGGGAAGTGCCGCATATACTGGAACTTTATATTCTGGACAATTGCTCCTGTTGCTCACTCGAGGCCTAACATGGTTGTTCTTGACTCTTGGAGGTGTCAAGCTTTCACTCGTTAATAGCCTGAAAAGCATCCCTGCGTATCTGCAATATGCTAAAACACTTGCGGGAAAACTGCAGAAGGCGGTAGTCCTTGGATCCCTCCGTGTTCTCAGGGTGCACGAAACTTTTGCCGGATCGTCGTATTCATTCCGTTACAGACTGTAACCACCTATCTCACGGTCGCGAGACGTGGTTGTGGCTGAAATTTTACCGCGATTTCGCTGGAAGCGGGTGCAATTTTTCAGATTAGCTACTATATATATAGCTTTATATATCTTTTTCACTTTGTTTATCTAATTTAATGATAAATACAGTCAATAAAATTGTGTTTACAAATATGCAAACTATCTATGATACATATACGCTACCCATTGCTACTTTTAGTTCATGTTGCGGCCAGTTGATAACGCGGTTCTTCTTCATATTTCTACCATTGAACTGATAGGCAATGTTGCCAACCTTGGCGATTTGTCGCCATTCTGGTGAGTTTTTACATTCTTATCACTTATGATTGAGAATAGAATTATTCGAAATTTGACACTACAGTTTTTTAACGGATCTCCACGTTTCGAGACCCCCTGGATCCGAAAATCAAGTTTTCACAATGGCGGATGTCCCTGTCTGTCCGTCCGACCGTAAAAACAATAACTTTCGAAAAAATGAAAGGATCAAATCGATCTTTGGCACACTTTTTTTTTGTCCTAAAATAAAGGACGAGTTCGTTAACCAGCTATTTTTGATACAAATTCGAAAAATGACCATGTTTTGAAAATTTTTGAGGGCACTTGTTTCTAAATTTGAAAGTTCTATGTACATATATTTATATTATTAAAACAGGCGAAAAATTTCTCATAATTACTTTTTTCGATAAAAAGAAAATTTTCAGAGTTATAGGATATTCAAAATTTTATTAATTATTCGAAAATTAAACATTCAAGCCAAACAGCGCACGATATGAAGAAGGTCAAGAAAAAGAAAAAAATTGCTTTTTAAAAGCCCTTGAAGATTATCATCAAAGGTCTACTATTTCAATAAAAATCACTTCTTGATAGGACGCGTTTTATTTAAGCATTCCAAATGCAAAGAAGAAATATCCAAACGCGAAACGCAAGGTAACCCATTATCGAGCGCGAGATTAAAAAAACGCGCGCCCTAGGCGACTGGCGACTAGTATAGCGATTTCAATTGAGTGTAGGTGATTTTTCGGCGGTCCGGCGACTTTCAAATACGCATAGTGTTAAATCCATCAGAATAGACGGACGATTAAGTGAACACCGATCAGCTGCAAGTGTTGCAGATGTATTCATGCATTGCGAACTCGTTTCATTACTGTACACGCTGTACACGAATCAATATATGCGCAATCACTGTTTCTAGTTTCAATGGTCCCACGCTTCTTGTACTTGGCAATTGATTTTTGGGCAAAAGGTTGCAAAAACAAATTGTAGAATGGGAAAGGGTAACGAAAAGTTACGAAAATACAAAGTAGAGTGGGGGAATTCTGATTGGGCTAAGGGTAAAGAGTGCTAGATCATAAATATGTGATAAGTTTATTTTATCGACAATTTAGCAGTACTTTACACGTCTACCTGGCGATTTCTGGTTACATTATATTTTTTGAAGTTGGCGATTTCTGGCGACTTCCCAACCCTAAAACTGGCGAGTTGGGCTGAATTCACACGCGGTGGGCAGTTATTTCACCGGACATATAGTGACTTTTCGTAGTTTTTGGTACTAAAAGTTTTCGGCGCCAATTTTCAAATGTTGATAAGTTTTTGACAGACCTAATTAGAGATCGTAACCGAAGTTAACCTCGGAAACATTTTATTTACACATTGTTTGAAAATAGGAAAGCAATAATGGAGAAATGGACGTAGAAACTATTGATGAAGAAAATATTCCTCCATAAAAGAACTTATAGAAGCATATAGAAGAAAACTCAATACGCAAAGGATTGCCTTTTGTCAAGGTATATTGCATATAGATGCTTATAGAACTCGCACTTCTATAAGAATCTATATGGAATTACGAGTAGTCGCTAAGGTGTTATCTATAAGTTTCTGTTGGTATCTTTACTTTATTGTTGAAAATTCATCATTGATCCTCACAGACTTCCGGGTCTATATGGCTTTATATGGAATTACCAACAGTCATTGAGGTGATTTCTGTATGTTTCTGTTGGTATCTATATTTTCTTTCGGTGGATGTCCCATTGATTCTCAAACTGCATGACTATCATACACTATCATAGTATATGTAATCCTCTATGGAATTACCAATAGCCACTGGGATGGTTTCTATACGCTTCTGTTGGTATCTTTGTTTCTTCTGGGGAAATGCCTCATTGACTCTGATAGACTTCTGGGTCGATGTGGCTCTATATGGAATTACCAACAGCAACTGAGGTGTTTTGTATATGCTTCTGTTTGTATCTTTACTTCGTTTCGGTGAATGTCACATTGATTCTCATGGACTTCTGCTTCTATACGGCCCTATATGGAATTACCAACAGTCACTGAGGTGGTTTGTATATGCTCCTGTTGGTATCTTTATTTCTTCTTGGGAAATGCCTCATTAATTCTGATAGACTTCTGGGCCTATGTGGCTCTACATGGAATTGCCAATAGCCACTATGGGGTGGTTTCTATACGCCTCTGTTGGTATCTTTATTTTTTCTGGGGAAATGCCTCATTGACTCCCATGAAAAAAATATCGGAAAAAAACATAATTCCGAATTTTTAAATTTATTTATATTTATTTATAAAGAAAACACAGGAGTTCTATAAAACACACCTTTGATTTTGGGTTTGCACCGTGATTTGAGTTGAAATCAGTGGCAGAGTTAACAGATCGTGAAGGGGGCTGCACGAATTTGCGTGAGTTTGAATTCGCTACTTCTATTTTCAATTGATCTTAATTATCTAAATAAAACAAAGCGAGGTGCATTCGTTTTATTAATTAAATTTAATATTAGTTTACTATGAATTAATTTTATTAATGTTGTGATTGCGAAATAGCTTAAATCACAAGCCACATACATATATGTGCCGCACACAAACATATTTTTGTCAAGAAAAGATATGCAATGCATTATGTTCACATACATTTGCTTACATTTTCGTCATAATGAGATGTTGTCATTGTTATGACAACGATCAGTATCGTGAGAAATAGCAACTAGCAAGAAGATTATAATGTGCTACCAAAATACACGAATGGACGTCAGAAACAAAATGGCCCCTGCGGCCGGAAGCGTCGACTAGGTATTTCAGGTCAGGTGGGAGATATACAAGATGTCTGTACTTACAAGGCCAAATAATACTAAATGCATGTGACGGAACTTTTTTTAATACATTTTTTTTTATAAATTACACATTTTTAATAAATCAAAACAAACATGTGAAGCAAATAAAGGACGTTCGTTGAGCACGACCAGACAGGGGCTGGATCGTGAAGTCTCTCTCTATCTCTCTGTATATTGGATTGGGAAAGCCAATCCAATATACCGTTTCCCTTTCCCCTTTTAACCCTTTCCCTTTCTCAATACCTCATTACCATTTCCCCGTTCCCTTTCCGCCATTTACCATGTCTTCATTTCCCCGTACTCTTCACCCTTTTTTCATGTTTTTCCCGTTTCCCTTTTATTTTTCCCTTTTCCTATTTCCTCTCTTTTCTTTCCCTATAGACCCTTTCCTGTTTCTCATTTTTTTTCCTCCTCCTTTCCTTTACCCCATTCCCTTTAACTATTTCTCTATCCCCTTTTATCCTTTCCTTTTTCATGGTTTCCCCGTTCCCTACAACCTTTCTCTCTTTTCTTCATTTCACCCTTTCTCTTTTTCTTTTCCCCTTTCCCTTTACTTATTTTTCTATTTCCCCATTATCCTTAACCGCTTCCCCTTTCCATTTTCACACCTTCGCTTTTCTCCTTCCTCTATTTCCCCGTTCTCTTTACCCTTGTTCTTTTCCCTATTCGCTTTTCCCTTTTATGTGTCTCTGTCCCCCTTTTTCTCTCCCTTGGCACCCTTTCCGGTGTCTCATTTTCTCCTTCCTTTTTCTTTTTCCTTATTCCCTTTTTTGTTTCTCTTTCCCCTTATAATCTTTCCCTTTCCAACCTGTTCCCGTTCCCTTCGCCTATTTACTCATTTTTCCACTTTCCATTTCCCCCTTTCGTTTTTTCAAAAGGGGAAATGAGAAAGGGTGAAAATTAAAAGAGGAAAAGAAAAGGAGAAAGAGGGAAATGGTAAAAAAAGGTTTCAAGGAACAGGGAAAGGATGCAAAGGGAAAGCTTAAAAGAGATGGGTTAAACGGGAAACAGAAATAGCAAAGTGGAATAAGGGAGAGGACAAATGAAGGAAAGAATGAGAAATTGGAAAGGGAAAAGGGAAATCACAAAGGAAACGGCGAAAATGGAAAAAATAAAAAGAGAACGTGGAGAATAGGAAAAAAGTAGAGGGGACGAGAAAATAAAGATGAGGATAAAGGGTAAATGGTGTAAAGGGAAATCGGAAACGCTAAAGAGAAATAGGAGAATAAATGGGTAAAGGCTTAAAGGGGGAACGGGAAAAGGAAAACTGTTAAGTGGATTAGTAAAGGGGAAAGAAATATGTTCTTTTTCCTATTCTTCTCTTTGTCCTTTTATTTTTCTCCTTCCTCATTTTCCTTTTCCTTTTCACCCATATAGATCCATATAGAAGTAGATAATGAGTGCGTCGTCAGAAAGGTCCTCCTTATAAAATCCATATAGAAATCATTTAAAATCCTATTTGCAATTTCATATAGATTACATGTCAGGAGAATACATATAAAACCATACAGAAGTAGGGAAGTAGCACAATGTTGAAAAAATCTTTGTATATCCATATAGAAACCGCATAAAATCTTCTTCGTAATTGCATGTACATTACATGTTAGAAAGATACATATAAATCCATATAGAAGTAGGTAATTAGTGCATCATCAG
The DNA here is from genome assembly GCF_010883055.1 of Belonocnema kinseyi. Lineage (NCBI taxonomy): Eukaryota > Metazoa > Arthropoda > Insecta > Hymenoptera > Cynipidae > Belonocnema > Belonocnema kinseyi. Next base: position 88,990,545 of record NC_046666.1, on the reverse strand, counting down.
AAAATTCCTACTCATAAAATCCATATAGAAATTAGTTAAAATCTTGTTTGCAATTTCATATAGATTACATGTCAGGAGAATACATATAAAACCATATAGAAGTAGGGAATTAGCACAACGTTAAAAAAATCTGATTTGTATATCCATATAGAAAACTCTTCAAATATTCTTTGTAATTCCATATAGATTACATGTTAGAAAGATACATATAAATCCATATAGAAGTAGGTAATTAGCGCGAACTCAGAAAAGTCCTACTTATGAAATCCATATAGAAATCACTTGAAATCCTGTTTGCAATTTCATATAGATTACATGTTAGGAGAATACATATAAAACCATATAGAAGTAGGTCATGAGCATAATGTTAAAAGAATCGTATTTGTATATTCACATAGGAACAACTTCAAATCTTCTTTGTAACTCCATATAGATTACATGTTAGGAGCATTCATATAAATCCATGTAGATGCTCAGGGACTTAGTGTGTCGACAGAAAAATCCTGTATGGATATCCATATAAATACTTATAACAAAAGGGACGCTCTTGAAATTCCATTCAGAAGCCATCTCAAATTCTAATAGGAAATCCATATAGAATACATCACAAAGAAATCCATATAGACACTTGTAGATTTTTTATGTAGCAAATTTTCTCTAAGTGGCATTACCAATAGAAACCATTAGGAACAATTAGATACTTCTAGAAGATCTATATGGATCTATAAGACATTTAATAGTGGGATGGAAGAAAAAATAAAAAGTGATATATGGGCGCTTCGCACGAAAGTGTCCCTCGCCAGATCGAGTTTTACAAAAAAAAATTCTTCTCGCTCTTTCAACTTTTTTTCTGTCGTAATATGTTCTCCAAATATCCAAAAACAGTATCCTGAGTTGCGAAAAAATTCAGGGGGTAAAGTGGCCATTTTACAGCACAAATAAGGATTTACATTTATCAAGTTTATTTTCTTCCTGGAAAATGGAAGTTAATATTCCTATTTTCAAATCACCTACATATCTGGCATCCATATTTTATACAAATCTACATGAAAATCAGAAATATTACAAAATTAGTGCGCGATAAATATTAGTGGATTAAATACGTCCTTCCAACCTTGTGAATTCATTACGGGAACATCTGAACATTTTTTTACATAATTACTCTGCATAACTGTATTCATTTTATGAGTGATTTTGGCGAAATATTACGCGATAATCACAAGGCTTTGCGGCAAAGTCCTTATATTTGATAAAGATTTACAAAAAAAAATGTAGTAGTTATCAATTACCCAGGAAAAAAGAATCCATTGAAAAGACGACTCCGTGCATTGTGTGTCTGTCATTTGCAGATTCAGAAATCTAGAACAGAATCGGTTTGCGACTATGTGAATCGGTTATTTTCTCAAGCAGCTTCGAATCAGCCACGTACTGCAAAGACCATTTCAAGCAAGGTTATATTGAATCGGTTTCCTTCTTTTTGAATGAGGCCGACTTTTGTGGGGTTAAGCTGCCATATTTCATACGATTTTTTAAATTGATAAATGATCGAAAGATTAAAAGAAATCATGCGCAGGTCTACTAGATTCCTTTTGCTATTTCAGTTATCAGTCTTTTACGGCACATAAGTTAGTCTACAAAATTATAACGACTAAAAGTCTTTGAAAAACAAATCGACGGCAATTTCTAATTCCAGTAACAGATACGCAAGTCAAAAGCCTTCGAAACCTATTCATCAGAAGTGAATGGATTTTTGTTTCCTGGGTAGAGGACGAGGAAGAACATTTTCCCATCCGGACATAAAAGGCTTCGTAGACTACTTGCTTCAAAGATTACTCGCATCGAGGGTTACACAAGGTATAGAATCTATAATTATTAGAGGTTAGAATGGAGATCAAGCAAAATCCTCATGACATGATTGCCTTTTATGTAGTGACTTACTTTTAACAATGGTAGAACAATGTACAAGTTGTCAAGTCTCATATTTTTTGCTTAGAAAATTCAACTTTTTGTAGATAATTAATATTTTTGACTTTAAAATTAAATAATTTCGTGGAAAATTCAGGTATTTTGTTTAAAATTTGTCTTTTTTTGTAGACCATTAATTTTCTTAGTCGAGAATTCATCTTATTGGTTAACAATTTAACTACTTTGTTGAAAATTCATTTTTTCTGTTAAAAATTATTTTTCTTTATCTCAAAATGTAACTACTGAGTATTCTAATCATGGACATAGGAAACAAGGGACTAGGCATGCTATTGCGGGGGTGATGCAATGAGGGGGGAGGTCCGCCACCTTTTGATGTCCCGCGACAAACATGGCAGCGCCCACATGTTTATATTTTCATGCACAGTCTGTCGGCAAAAATGCTCGTACGCATAATCGAATTGCACATCGTAAGATGGCGGCTCTCCCCCACTCATGGAATTCTCCCCCCTCCCGTGGATTCAACCCCGCTCGCCAAGTTAGGATGGCATGCCTTGTCAAAGATATTATAAGCCTAGATGCGGCACGTGTATAGTTCGAGGAACTAATTGTAGACGGCGCTCCCGGCGAAAATTGCCCGATCCCCCCATGCCTCTCAACCCGAAAATCGCACCAACCAGCTACTTTGCCCCTGCAATCTTCACCCGTCGAACAAGTCCATCAAATAGCCGATACTAAGTCGGTAAATACTAAATAATTAAAAATATAAAATACAAGTCTTATATCGAGAATTTTAATTTATCATTTCCAATCAATGAATCAATTATTTCAATAAATTTCGCATCAAGAAAATATGTAGATGCACAAGATTTACTTTTAAATTGAATTAAAATGGAATTGTATTGTAATAAATATTTTTAGCTGACATCTTTTATGAAAAAAATTAGGTATTTTGCAATTAAAATTTACTGTAGAAATTCTACTAAATGAAAATATACGTTTGAAGATATTAAAAGTTTTAATTGATTAACATATTGAGTTTAAAGTTAAAATAATTAATTTTTTTAATAAATATGATCGTACAGCGTTCTCGCATGTATAATTAGCGATTTTCAGTATTTAGATGTAGAGTTAAATTTTATAGGAATACCGCCTCCCTTACGATTATTAATTTAAGTAAACAATAATTCGTAAATTTCTATGTTTGTGTAATTAATCATGAATTAAATAAATTATAATGAAACGATAAAATTATTTAATAAATATATTTTTTATTTCATTTTTTTATATAATATTTTATAGAAATTTATGTATCTTACTATGTATGTAAATTATATCCCGATTTTTTAAATTTAGAACCCCATAATTTCAAAATTGAACAAATGTATTTTTGAATTTTACTCGAGTGGTTGATCAGAATAAATAAATATTTTTTCTAACATTTCTCAATTTAAACTAAAATGTCAGAAATTATTGGAAAGATTCAAACACATTTATCTCTTAATTGTTAGTTTGTAATAAAATAATCCGTAAATGAACTATTTGTTGTCGCGGGCACATTCTTGTCGGGCGCTGAGCCCGTGGCTCGCAAATTTGAGCGCGCCTGAGGCGCGCGTCTTTTGATTCCCGCGATTCCCGCTCAGATATTTATTCTTTACATTTAGAATGCTTGAATGAAACTTGATCAAAAACATCTCTTTAGATCGCAGTATTTATATGCGTGTTCATATTCTGAATTTATTTCTCAAATAAGTATAGTTAAAGATTAAATTTCTCGAAGCTCTGTAGGCTTTGAGGTACACAATATTATCGTGACACTCACGCTGAGCACTCGTTTTTTGACAGACAGTTATAAATTTATATTTTCTGAACCACCTTAAAATAAACTTTAAAAATACAATCCTTTTTTTTAGACATTTTTCTTTATTTCGCGTTGTTATGCTAATAATAGGATTTTGGTTTTCATATTATTTTTTATACATGTATAAAGCAAAATATCCTACAAGTCTTCTTTCAGATTTTTTACGTATGTTGCGTCTTTTAGCGCAATATTGGAATTTTCGATTATCTGCATATATTACTTACGATAAAACAAAATTAGGAGTCCTATTGAAAAGTGGTTTAAAGAAATTTTGTAGGATTTTTCAAAACCTACCATTTCTCTTTGAGACTTTTTGTCGTATTTTGCGTCATTTGATTTAAAATTTGAATGTTGTGGTGTCAAATTTCGGGCAATTATAATACTTTCTCCATCATAAATAATAAGAATGTAATAAATGAATACAAATTTGTATCAATTTCTTGGGCGAATAACTTTTTTCTATCAATTTGTTTTTGTAGCTTTTGTTGTTATTCCACAAATTTTTCATTTTTATTTTAATACCATTTTTATGATCAATACTAAAACTACGTGTCATGCCAAAAAATAATTCATAACAAATTTGGAGCTCTTTTTCGGGTAAATAATTTTTGTTAAATAATTTTTTTTCGTAACTTGTATCATTTTTTCACGGCGTTTTTTTTTTAAATTTTCAATGTAATTTTTCGCGAATAAAACAAAAGGTACGCCTCCTATCAAGAAGTGATTATTAACGAATTTGTAGATCTTTTTTGAGATCACAATTCTTGTTGATTCATCTTCTTTCGTATCCTGCATAGTTTGACCACAAAATGGGATTTTTCATATCTCATTATTTTTTGTGCAATAAACATTAGTATTTTCAATTTTACAAGAAAATCCAAAAAGTTTGTATGATAATCTTGTAGGGCTTTTAAAAAGCAATGTTTTTCTTGACTTTTTTTCATATTGTACGTTGTTTGGCTTATAATTTTGATTTTCCATTGATATTAAAATTTTTGAAAATGCTATAACTGAGAATTTTTTTGTGTAAAAAAAAGTCATCAGGAAATTGTTTGTCCTTCTGAGTACTATTAATAGCCGTAAATAAAAATTTTAAGTATAAGAAAATGGTCCCAAAATTTGTATTTTTATCCAAAATGGCTGTTAACAAACTCGTCCTTTCTTTTCGGACTTTAATCGAAACTTTAAGAGGTCGTCAGTAAACTGCATTACAATTTGCATGGGTGGGGGGGGGGGGGTCATGCTAAAAACTATGGTTCGAACAGGGGTTGGGGGTCAGTGGAAGAAAAGTTACGGACTTAGATAACATTTAGTATGATTCCTTATATAACTTTTAAAGAATTGTTCTTTTTTTGTCTATTTTTAAGAAACCCCCTTTTCTCGTTTTTTTCGCTTAAATCCATTTTAGTAGAAACTCGACTATTATATTTGTGGTTCAGAATTCAACTCGTTTGGTTAAAAATTCTAGTATTCGGTTGCAAATTTTATTATTCTGTAAAAAATGCAACTATTTTGTTAAAAAGTCATCTTGTTTCGTTAGGAATTCAGAAGCTTGGTTAAAAGTTGAACTACTTTGTAAAAAAATTATTCTTTTTGTTTTAGATTCACCTCTTTGGTCAAAAATTTAACTATTATATTTTTAGAAAATTAATCTTCTACGGATAAAAAGTCATTTTTAAGCTGAACTCTTTTATTAAAAATGTAACTATTATGTTGAAAAATCGTTTTTTTTAATATGAATTTATTTTTTTAACTAACAATGTAAACATTTCATTTTTGATTTAAATTGATATTTTTATTAACAATTAATATTTTCTGGTTTAAAATTGCTCCTTCCGGCTTTAAAATTCAAAAATTTTCTTAAAAATAAATATATTTTGTTGAAAGCTCGTCTTATTTTGGTAGATCATTAATACAATGCTGGAAAATTCATTTCTTTCTTTAAAAATTTAACTATTTTTTTCGCAATTTATCTTCTTTAATTGAAAATTAAACGACTTGGTTAAAAGTTGAACTTTATCATTAAAGATTCATATTTTTGGACTCCCCTTGTTCTTTGGGTTTGACTCTTTTGTTGAAAATTTAATTTCTCGACTTAGTTGAAAATTAATATTTTTTTAACATGTAAAAATTTTCTTGACATTTTGTGTTTTTGTTTTGTTCAAAATTAATTTTTTATCTGAAAATTTGCAATTTTACATTTTTGTTAAAGATTTAGACTTTATAAGTTTAAAATTTAATTCTTTTTAGAACATTCTTTTGTTTTGTTGAAAATTCATCTTTTTGGTCGAAAATTAATTATCTTGATTTTTTTTACATCGTCTTTTTATTAAAAATGCAATTGTTAAGTTCTAAATCAGTATATTTTGATTAATGATTTAACAATCTGGTAGAAAATTAAAGTAGGATTCGTTTGCTAATGAACTTTTCCGTGTTTTTTCATGTTTGTTAAATCTAGTTTTTTTTAAATCATATTTCTGCAAGATTTACCTCTTTGGCTTAACATTGAACTTTTTTTGTTGACAATTTGGTTTTTTATGTTAAAAATTACTTTTCTTGAAAATTGCAACATATCTATTTTTGATTAGAAATGGATCCTTTATAAGTTGAAAATTCAAATATTTGGTTGAAAATTCATGGAATTTGTTAAAAATTCGTCTTTTTTGGTAAGAAAATTAATCTTCTTTGTTGCAAACTTATTAAATAATAAATCACGATTTTTAAACTTTAAAACCCCTAATTGGATAGTTCTTCTTTGTTATTGCAAACAAACAAAAAATTCACTTGAAGAAATAAATCAAATCAAAATTTTTTTCAATCCTTGGTGGGAATTGTTTTACGATTACGAAAAAGTATAACTATTTTTACAGGAAAACACCAATGAATATAATAATTTTTTTAAATACTAAGAAATCCAGGTGGCCGTTTAAATCAAGGAAACAAATTTCTAGTCATTTCCCGGCTCGCAAAAAATTATTGAATTATTTTAATTCTTTGCAATTCTTTCCTTTTTCATTTTTTTTGTAATAGCCTTAGTTGCTGAGATGCACCCCTATATGCCTTATATTTCTTTAGAATTTTTTTGGATTCTTTGATTCTTTGAATTATTTTTATAAACTCTTTGGATTTCTTTGAAGTTGTGAATTCTGATGAGCAATTGCAAGTGATTAACTGCCCTCAATCTTCTAAAATTAAATTATAATGTGCAAGGCATAGTCTACTTACTGGTTTTTGTAATTAAACAAATTATAAGGAAAAAAATTATACGTTCCAAATAATCAAGAAACAAAAACAAGCAAAAAACAGAATTTTAATATAATTTTGATAAATAATTAAATGAGTAGTGAAAACCTTAAATTTTTCATTGGAATTAAATGTAAATTGTCAATTCGACACTACAGAGAAGTGTAAATATTACTTCAGTTATACCTTAATTATGCAAAAAAATAATAAAATATTTTAGGATTTAAAAATACATGTAGGATAAATTTATATAGTGAAGTATTCGAACCTTCAATTCACTATTTTTGCAAAAATTATATTTTTTCAAATAATGTTTGAAATTTCGCTAGAATTATAAAATATGACAAGAATTTTTTTAAATTTATTTATATAGTATTTCGAAAATTTCTCTTTTAAAAGAAACGACACGAGGAATTAATTTAACTTTTTCATTTAACTAAATTCGGAATAATTTTAAATTTATTTTCTTTGTAAATTTATTTACTATCTCGAAAATGTCCCTTTAAAAAAACCCGTAAAAAACTAATTAATTTTAACGTAATAATAAATATAATAATTTTAGGCCCTCATTAATTTTAATATTTTCGGCGTGTATGGACAGCCCCGAGTCAGCTATAGATATGGCTGGCGAGGGCAAGCGCGAGAATCGAGAAACAGAAAATCACCGACACTTTCGGTTTGGCTTTCGCCTTGGCCTCACCCATCCCGTAGACGTAGGCAAAGGACGCGGTTGCTATAGAAACATCGAAAAGTTGAAGAGGGCAGCACCTCGAGGCATGCAAAAATGTAG
>NC_046666.1:88977921-88982628 GCF_010883055.1 Belonocnema kinseyi | reverse complement strand
TCACTCCTACGGCATTCACCTTAATATCGCTCCTCTAAATGCTCCTAGGGAAATTGAGTCAATTGTCGAGAATGGGAAGTGCCGTATATACTGGAATTTTATTTTCTCGACAATTGTTTCTGTTGCTCACTCGAGGCCTGACATGGTTCTTCTTGAGTTCGAGAACCGAACCATGTTCGTTATCGAATTTTCGGCACCAGCTGACAAAAACATCATAGCCAAGGAGAATGAAAAGAAAGAGAGGTATCGAGACCTTATAAGGGAGTTGCAACGATTGTACCCGGAATATTCTGTTAAACTGATCGTCCTTATCATCGGCGCTCTTGAAGGTGCCAAGGTTTCACTTGCTAATAGCCTAAAAAGCATCCCTGCGTGTCAACAATATGCTAGAACACTTGCGGGAAAAATGCAGAAGGCGGTTGTCCTTGGGTCGCTCGGTGTTCTTAGGGTCCACGAGGCTTTTGCTGGATCTTCGTATTGATTCCTTTTGCAGACTGTAACCACCTATCTCACGGTTGTGAGGCGTGCTTATGGCTGAAATTTTACCGCGATTTCGCTGGAAGCGGGTGCAATTTTTCAGATTAGCACCCGCTCCCGGCGAAATCATGCGGTCAAAAGTTGCTAAGAAATGACGAAAATTTCTTTTTTAAATTAAAAACTTTCAAGTTGAACGGGTCAAAAATATAATTTTTTCAGACTGAAATAATATTTGAAGTTATGATTGAAATTAATTTTAAAACCTACTATCTATTAATTCTTTAATTTTGAACGGATTCAGAATCATCTTGTAAAATCAATTATTTTTCCATTTTTAATACCTTAAATTCAATTTAAACAATTTTATTTTAAAATTCTTTCAATTAAAAAAAATCATAATCAAAAAAGTTAAAAATTGATCTAAACATTTGAAAAAAAAATTGAAATTGAACTTATTTTAAATTTGTAAATAATTTCTTTACAAGAAAAAGGAAAGATAGAAAGATAATTGGATAGATTGGACGGTGATTGGATATATTTTTCTTATAAAAAATGGTGTCCACCCTGAAAAAAGCATGACTCATTTAAGTGAATGATTTGAAAATATTTAAAAAAATTTAATACAGTTTTATTCAGAATTGAGGTTCATTCTTTCATAAACTTTCTCTGTTGCTTTCGCTTTCGATGATTTTAGGAAAAAAATCTAATGAATAAAATATATGAATTTTCAATCAAAAAGTTTACTTTTTAATAAAATTAATTAATTTTCTATCAAATAATTGGTGTTTCAATTAAAACAATGTACAGGATAAAGTTTCAACCAAAAACGGAATAGTTCAATTTCCAGATAAAAACTGTGATAAAAAATTTATTGTTAAATTTTCAAAGGGAAAAGTTGAATTTTTGACCAAGAAGATTAATGTTCTTTAAAAAAAAACGATATTTCAACTTAACAAATAAACGCGATTAATTTTTAATAAATCCTACAATTGAGTGTCTTATCATTACTTCGTACTCGGCTGGTAATGTCGGTATCTATAAGTCCATATTACTTGGTGGATTGCAAAGCATTGATTACGTAGGAGTTTGACTAAAATAAATTTTTGTAGACGAAAGTAAGTAAAAAATCGTGATATGACTTGCTTCTCAAATAGAAAAGCCATTTCTTTAATTATTGTTAGCAATTGGGCAGTGTGCCATTTGGACAATCCATCAAGAAAAAATAGAATGTGCCGTGATTGAGATTAGGTTGCATTGTTGGGATGGTTGGCGGTCAAAATTTTCGAATTTTGGAAGTTTGTTAAAGTGTGTTTTTCGAATATTTTAAGAGATTAGTTTTACAGTTTCAGAAAACAAAAATGATAAAAGACTGTGCTCCTTCTTATACATCCTATAAGACTTCCAAGTATCTCGAAATTGACTAAAATTAACTTTAATCGCGTAAAATTATTAAAATCTGTTTAAATTCCTTTAAATCTCTTGATAATCCTTGAATTATTCGAATTTTTGCAAATAAATTAGAATCTTTTCAAATAACTTTTAAATTCAGTGCTTAATATTCTTTAAAGTCACTAAAACTTATGGAAATATTTTTAAGTCTTTTAAAAATAAACTTTAAGATCCCGCCAAGTCTCTAGTTATTCCTTAAAATCACTTGAACTCTTTGTAATCCTGTAAGATTTCTTGATAATCCTTAAACTCTTCCGATTTTTTTTGAGATCCCTTCAACTTCTTTACAATCATTTAAAATCTTTTGAAGTTTCTCGAAATTGACTTAAATTAATTCAAATCTCTCAAAAATCCTCCAAATTTTCTTAAATTCCTTTCAATCTCTTGAAAATCCTTAAAATCTTTGAATTTTGTCATGTTCATTAAAATCTTTTTAAATAACTTCAAAAAATTGCTTGAAATTCTTCAAACCCAATAAAACTGTCTTGAAATCTCACAAAATAACTTGTAAATCCTTCAATTTTTTGAGTTATTTAAAAATCCTTTAATAAGAAACTCCAAGTTTCCGCCAAGTCCTTAGTAATTCCTTGAAATCATTTGAATCCTTAAAAATCTCCTAAGATTCCTTGAAAATCCTTAAAGTCATCCGAGTTTTTTTAAACTCCTTTCAAATTATTTAAAATAATTTAAAATATTGTAAAATTGACTAAAATTAATTCAAACCTTTTAAATCCAAAATCGTTTAAATTTTCTTAGGTTCTTTAAAATCCCTTGAAAACCCTTAAATCAATTAATTTCTTTAAATACCTTAAATTCTCGTAAAATTCATTACATCTGTTTTAATAACTTTTCAACCACTCGCTCGACTTTCTTTAAAATCACTAAAACTGTCGTAAAATCTTATAAAATCTCTTCTAAATCATTAAATCTTTTTGAACTATTTTTGGATTATTTTTAAATCCTTTAAAAAGAAAATTTAAGTTTCCGCCAATTCCCTAGGGATTCCTAAAAATCACTTTCGTTCTTAGAAATGCTTAAAGTCTTCCGAATTTTTTTGAACGCCCTTCAGCTTCTTTGAAATCATTTAAAAAATTTTAAAATTGACTAAAATTAATTCAAATCTCTTAAAATCGTAAAATTTGGTTTAGGCTCCTTAAAAACCCTTGAAAATCCTTAAATCATTAAATTTTTTAAATCCCTTGAAGTCAATTAAAATTGCTTTAAATCTTTTTAAATTACTTTTTTGTTGAATAACTTTTCAAATAGCTTTTAAATCTTTGAAATCCTTTAAAAGAAAATCCTTAAAATCCCGTCAAGTCCCTATAGTAATTTCTTAAAATCACTTGAACTTTCAGAAATTCTTTAGGTTTTTTTGTTGAAAATGCTTCAACTCCTCCGATTTTTTTTTTGAAATTCCTTCAACTTCTTTAAAATACTTTAAAATTTTCTAAATTGAATACAATTTATAAAAATTCTTTGAATTTTCTTATATTCCTTAAAATATTAAAAAAATTACATCCCTTGAAATCTCTTCAAATTCATTAAAATCTTTTTAAACAACTTTTCAGTAACTGATTTGACATTTTTTAAAATCACCTAAACTGCCTTAAAATCTGACCAAATTTCTTGCAAATCCTTAAACCTTGTTAGATTCTTTAAAAAATCTGTAAAATTCCTTCAAAATTGTTCAATTTTTTTGCATTCTTTTAAAATCCATTCAAACTTTTTGAAATCGTTAAAAATCTCTTGAGAAATCCTAAAATCACTTCAAGTCTTTTAAAATCCTTTAAAGTCTCTTTCATATAACTTTATTTGATATGAAACTACTTAGAATCACTGATTATCGAAAAGTATTATGACATAAACCTACCGATAGAAATCTCTGAGTATATTCTAAAGATTCTCCAGGGTCAGAGAAGCTTAGAGAAATTCTCCGCAGGCACTCAAGTAGATATATTTAAAGGTCCAGGTAGTTCTTTTAAATGTTTTAAAGGCTTTAAAATGTCCTTTCCGAAATTGAAATAGAAATACGATCATAAGTAACAAACAGGGAGGCTGAAATGAAAATAAGAATTCGATTATAAATAACAAACAGAGAGGCTATATCAATCAAGTAGCTGACACTCAAGGGTCCTTTCTTAAGCTTCTAATTTTTTTTTGTAATGCTCAAAATTGGAATTAATACGACGTTTCTCGTAAATGGAATGAGATACGCCAAAAAAGACAACATTTTTGAATTCCGCTAGAAAATTCTATATTAGTATATAAGTTATAATTATAAATAAGTATAATGAGAAAATTCATTAATTAAAAAAAAAGTGTTAATAATTTGAAGAGAAATTTAAAAAGGTAGAGTCGAATTACCGTCGCACCACTCTTAAAAGGACCACTAAAAGGACCTTGAAAAGAACCCAAATCTCCCAGACTATCTCAGAGACTACATCGTTTCAAATCGACTCTGCTTATAGTCTCAAATGGGCCAGAATCTTTCGCTAGAGAATACGCAGAGATTTCTATCGGTAGGGAAGTCGCCAACAATCGAGGTTATAACCTTAATTACGGAAAATTATAATTTGTCGTGATGGAGTGCCTAATCGCACATTTTCTAAATTGCCAACAATAATGAAATAAATGGCTTTTCTTTCCTAAAGGCAAAGCTACATCAATCCTAACTAAACAATGCTTTGCAGTCCACCAAGTGGTATCGCCTTACAGATTTTTATGTTACCGACCGAGCGTGACGTAATATTAGAATCATGTACATAGGAAACACGGGACTAG
>NC_046666.1:88975229-88977821 GCF_010883055.1 Belonocnema kinseyi | reverse complement strand
CCTAAGGGCATATGACAAAGCCACCGAACGCGTCCTCGGGTTGCGGATAGAGGCTCCCTGTACGCAGCCTTATCCTTGCATGCAGGGCTCCAATGAAAATGGATTCAATGCGATGGATCGGCGGGATCTCGCAACCTTTGAGTGGACGGAGCGACTGAATCACGACTTGCTAGAGTGCTACGATGCGAGTGTGACCCCTGATCGCGGTTAGTTGGCACGGCTGCATGGTCTGTGGTGCGAGAAGCACCCGGAGCTATCGCACTTTTCGCAGCAACGTCTGCGAAACCATGCTGAACTATTCCGTAAAAGGGGATATGTAAGCGAAACGCCTACTGTACCACAGTGGGCAGGCATACAAGAGATGAAGAGCGATGCTTTACGACCCGGAGAAACATCAACACCAAGGTTTCTCACAAGCCTAAAGATCTGGCTGAAATGGATGACGAGCTTCGTGGGCATTTTTCCGGAGAACCCGACCTCTGGGCTATCAATTATTGTGTGTATAATGCAGCGAGAGCTTTAGCCGATGCGAACCGTAAAACAAAACCAACGGCTGATCATAAGACCAAAAGACGAATGCATCAACTTGCCATAAAGATAGGCTGGGCAAGACAGTACGCGTCCCGCATTCAGTGTGTGATTGACTACATCACATCTGGCAGGAATTTTACCGCCAAGGTTCGAAAGTTGACCCGTTATCACACACTTAACAAGTCAAAGCTGCTGACCATCAGACAGCATATTGTTGAGAGAGTACGGATACTATCTGACGCTAAGAGAAGTCTAGAGCGAAGGGAGAGGTGTGTCAGAGAAAATCAACAGTTTCTCTCTGACCCATCTCGACTCTTCCCAGACCCTCCAGTTACTGTCGAACACCCAACCAAACCAGAGGAGGTCGAAGTATTTTGGAAAGAAGTCTACGAAGTTCAGCATAGACTGGACGAAGACTCAGAAAATATAAAGAGCTTCAAGGAGTTATGTGTTGTCCTCATAACACCTGATAAAGAAAGCCCACCCATCACTACCGAGGAGGTACAAAAAGTATTAAGAGGGATGAAGAACTATTCCGCACCAGGACCAGATTGTATCAAAACCTTCTGGTGGAAGAAGTTTTCTTCAACCCATCAGCATTTGGCCCGTATTTTCACCTCATATTTAAAGTCGGAAGAGCCGATTCCAGAGTAGTTGGTGGAAGGGCGCACAATACTTCTGCCGAAAATAAGCAACTTAGCTGACCCGAAGAATTACAGGCCAATAACTTGTTTGAACACGCTTTATAAGACATTCACAGCTATCCTAAATGATAGGATTGTTCGGGCAATTGAACCTGTGTGGCAAGGAATGTATGAACAACGAGGCTCAAAGAAAGGGGTAACCGGATGTCGGGAGAACCTGCTCATCGAAAGATGTGTCTGCAAAGATGCAGCATTCTACCAGCGTGACCTATCGATGGCCTGAGTCTTGAATGTCTTCACAACAAGATTATTCTGGGTACATTACATAGAGTTGCAAATGGAAGAGACCCTCTTCTTAAAATGTTGAGAAATCGCGAAGAAGTGGGCAAAGGAGCGTTTCTGTACAAAGCAGCGGAGGAGGCTGCTGAAGCACTCGGACTTGACTTCAGTATTAGCGGTGAGCAAAATGTATCAAATCTTATCTATCTCGTGTGCTCACTCCTGAAAGCCCGGATTAAGAAAGCACAAGAGAAAAAATTTCGTGAACAGCTCCTCGAGAAGAGGATGCACGGTATCTTCCACAGAAATGTGAAGGATCAGTCAATGTCTTGTGAGCTAACGTTTGCTTTCCTTAAATCGCCCGGATTGAAGTCTGGTACAGAGGGTTTCATTTTTGCATGCCAAGACGGTGTCATTTTCACCTTAACATACCGTCGCCACATTTTGAGCCAAGACATTCCCGATGACAGCTGCAGGGCGTGCCATGCACACCCCGAGCATTTAGCACACATACTATCTACTTGTCCAACTCACACGGGAACGACCTACATTCAAAGGCACAATGCGGCACTAAGAGTGCTTTATTACCATCTCCGTCACTCCTACGGCATTAACCTTAATATCGCTCCTCTAAATGCTCCTGAGTCAATTTTCGAGAATGGGAAGTGCCGTATATACTGGAACTTTATATTCTCGACAATTGTTTCTGTTGCTCACTCGAGGCCTTACATGGTTCTTCTTGACTTCGAGAAGCGAACCATGTTTGTTATCGAATTTTCGGCACGAGCTGACAATAACATCATAACCAAGGAGAATGAAAAGAAAGAGAGGTATCGACACCTTATAAGGGAGTTGCAACGATTGTACCCGGAATATTCTGTTAAATTGATCGTCCTTATCATCGGCACTCTTGGAGGTGCCAAGCTTTCACTTGCTAATGGCCTAAAAAGCATCCCTGCGTGTCAACAATATGCTAGAACACTTGCAGGAAAAATGCAGAAGGCGGTTGTCCTCGGGTCGCTCCGTGTTCTATGGGTGCACGAGGCTTTTGCTGGTTCGTCGTATTGATTCCTTTACAGACTGTAACCACCTATCTCACGGTCGTGAGACGTGGTTGTGGCTGAAATTTTACCGCGAT
>NC_046666.1:88973018-88975129 GCF_010883055.1 Belonocnema kinseyi | reverse complement strand
ATCTTGATCCGCATTTGAAAGAAAATAAGAAATTGACGATTTTAATGATATTTGAATAAAATATATATATTTTTATAAATGTACATTTTTTAATTGAAAAACCTACAGTTGAATTTTAGGTTTGAAATTCATCTCTTTTGAATAAAAACTCAATTATTTTGTTAAAAATGTAACTATTTTCCATCGAAAGTTCAACTACTTTGTTAAAAAAAATGTTGTTTGAAGTTTCATCTCTTTCGTTGAAAATTTAACTATTCTGATGAAAATATTTTTTATGTGTTGTTAAAAATAGATTTTTGAAACAGACAATTAATCTTTACCGTTTTTGGTAGAAAATTGACATTTTTCAGTTAAAAATTCAACTATTTGTTAAAAAAAAATAAATAATAAATAAATATTTCTTTAACCAAAAAGTTGAAGCTTTAACTAAAAAAGATCAATTTTTTAACAAATAGAAAATTGATCTTTTTTAGTTAAAACTTTAACTTTTTGGTTAAAGAAATATTTATGTTGTTGAAAATTTCGTCTTTCTTTGTAGAAATTAAATCGTTTTATGGAAAATTAATACTTTTTGATTAAAAATTAAATTTTTCGGTTGAAATATCAACTGTAAATATTTTTTGGTTGTAAAGTCTAATATTTTCTTGCAAATGCAACTATATTGTTAAAAATTAAAATCACAATTTTTGGGTGGAAAATTCGATTATTCACTTACAGTTGAACAACTTAGTAAAAAAAATAATTTTTTTCTTATTAAGGATTCATAATTATATTTGAAAATTCATCTATTTGCCTTTAAATTAAGTTTTTTGTTACAAATTGTACTGTTTTGTAAAAAATGCATCTTCTGGGCGTTAAAAGTCAAGAATTTGATAGAAAGTTAAACTATTTGGTCGACAATTAAAATTTCGGTTGAAAAATCATATTTTTGGGTTAAAATACAGCCTTTTTGTATATAAAAAAATTTTTTTTTACTTTAAAATTAAATAATTTCGTTCAAAGTTCATGAATTTTGTTGGAAATTGACTTTGTTTGGTAGAAATTTCATCTCGTGGGTTGAAAATTTATCATTTCTGGTTAAAAATGCAATTGTCCGGTTGAAATATCCACTGTACATCTTCTAAGGTTTAATAGTCGATTATTTCACTAAGAGTTGAACTGTTTTGTAAAAAAATACGTTCTTCTTAACAAGGTTCTACAATTGCGGTTGAAAATTTAACAATTTGTTTGAAAATTGTACTCTTGGATTGAAAACTCATATTTTTTGCGTAAAAAATTCAACTTTTTGTAGATAATTCGTCTTTTTGACTTTAAAATTAAATAATTTCGTTGAAAATTCATGTATTTTGTTTAAAATTGGTCTCTTTTTGTAGATCATTAATTTTCTTGGTCGAAAATACAGTTCAGTTATTATTTTATAATAACTGATTTAATAACTGATTCAGTTATTATTCTTATTGTTTAACATTATTTCAACATTATTCGAGTATATTGGTTAAGTTGGAAAACCGTTTTTTTTTTATAGAACATTAATCTTCTTGGTCGAAAATTGGTTGAAAATTCATATATTTTGTTAATTAGATTTTTTCCTAAAATTAAAAACATTGCTTCAAAATCGTCCTGATTCTTTTTTTTTTTAATTCTTCAAATCTTTCCAAATATTTACTTGAAATTAATTTTTCAAAATTAAAAATCCTTTTCAATTTTCTTAGAAATCACAGCAATTTTTGTTATTCTTTTAAAATCTTTTACAATTCTCAAAAAGCTTAATTTTTTCAAAATCTGCAAAAATCTACATCTTGTTTCAAATTATTTGAAATAATTTCAAGTTTTAATTAATTTTAAATCTTTTTCAAAATTATAATTGTATCGTTCAAAGAAAAAATTTAGCTCATTACAATTTTAACAATTCAAGGCTTTCTATTTCGAACCATTCTGTTCAAATTTGTATAGTTTTCAATAGGTGTTCATAATGGCTTGTTTTAAATGAACGGTCAAATATTGATAATATAATTAACGAAGTTTTCTTCTTCTAATTAGAAAATTTCAACTTGAATGGGTTAGAAATATAATTTTTTTACACTGAAATAATATTTCAAGTTATAATTGAA
>NC_046666.1:88965495-88972918 GCF_010883055.1 Belonocnema kinseyi | reverse complement strand
TTTCTACGTTTACTTTTGATGATTTTAAGAAAAAAATATAATTAACAAAATATATGAATATTCAACCAAAAAGTTTACTTTTTAACAAAATTAATTAATTTACTATCAAATAATTGGTGTTTTAACTAATACTATGTACAGGATAAAGTTTCAACCAAAAATGGAATAGTTCAGTTTCCAGATAAATCTGTGATAAAAAATTTATTCTTAAATTTTCAACGGAAAGGTTGAATTTTCGACTAAAAAGATTAATGTTCTTTAAAAGAGACAAATCTTAAACAAAATACATGAATTTTTAACGAAATTATTTAATTTTAAAGTCAAAAAGCCGAATTATCTACAAAAAGTTGAATTTTTTAAGCGATAAATATGAGTTCCCAGTGGGCACTGGGACGTCCTAAAGACGTCTTTAGAATGTACCTCTATTCCATATGATTTGACGTCTTTAAAACATCCTTTGCATCTTTTCATGTCTTTAAAAGGTCCTTAGGACGTCCTTAAGACGTCCGCCGAAAGACGTATATAGGACAAGTTTAGAACTTATGTGCCCACTTGGTTTTCAATCAAAGAGTTCAATTGTCTTCCAAATTGTTAAAGTTTCAAACGCAATTATAAAACAGTGTATAAAAAAGTATTTTTTTACAAAATAGTTCAACTCTTAGTGTAATAATCGACTTTTAAACCTAAGAAGATGTACAGTGAATATTTCAATCGAACAATTGCATTTTTAATCAAAAGTGATAAATTTTCGACCAAAAAGATTTTTAACCGAAAAATATGATTTTTCAACCAAAATTTTAATTGTCTACTAAATAGTTTAACTTTCTATCAAATTGTTGACTTTCAACGCCCAAAAAATGAATTTTTTACAAAACAGTACAATTTTCAAGAAAAAATTTAATTTAAAGGCAAGTAGATGAATTTTTAACTATAATTATGAATCCTTAATAAGCGAAAATAATTTTTTTTTTACTAAGTAGTTCAACTTTAAATGAATAATCGAATTTTTCACCCAAAAATTATGATTTTAATTTTTAACAATATAGTCGCATTTACAACAAAATGATAGACTTCTTCTTTATTCATAATGTGTCCCCTAAGGGTTTACATTACTTCCATTCCTTAGAATCTTTCCGTTTAACTCTATATTTTTTTTACAATCTTATCCTTTCTAAATATACAATTATTTACAACTATTTACATAAAATCTTATATCTAGTTCCTTATTTCTATTTCCTGCGATAACGCAATTTAGGACTTATTAGCAAGCGAGTGTGCGAGCGAACGAAAGCGAGAGTGCAAGCGAGAGAGAGAGCATGAGAACGCAAACGCATCTTAGTCTACTTAACTTTTACTTTACCATTACTTACAATTTTCACGCTTCTAATCTAAGCGACTTCCGTTTACTTTTTCTTTCACTTTTTTATACCACCATTTACCTTTTTCACGTGCATTCTTTCATTCTCCCTCATTCGCTCCTCTAGCACCCTCCAATTCCTTCATTCATTCTTCGCCTAATCCATCTTCCCCTAGAATTTTAACCACATTTTCTTGCCAGCTTCCTTTATATTCCATTCCTCTCCTAAATCCTTCCCATACATGCTCATATGTTTCCTCCTCCCATTCACATATTCTACACATTCTGTTCTCTTCTTTTTCCCCGTACATCCCCTCCTTTACCTCGTTTCCCAGTCTGAATCTTGCTATTCTGGTCCACCTTCTCTCTCCTTATCCCTTTTCGAAATACTTTGGCACCCCTTCCTTTTTTATCATCTTATACCATTTATTGTATTTTGATTCCTCATTCGCCCCCCATCTTTCTATTAATTGTCTTTCCCTCTCCCTTTTTTCCAATTCTTCATAGTTTTCTCCAGTCCCGTCTTCTATTTATCTATCATTAAAGAACTTCCTCCTTTCTTCTTTCCACCTCGTTAATTCGATCGCCCTCCCTCTCCTCTCTTCTACCTCTATCAAACACTTTCTCGCCAACTCCCCTCCCTTTCCCTCCCTCAGTTTTGTCTTAAATTTCCATGCCCTCTTACCCGTTCTAATACTCAACTTATCCCTTTGCGCTTCTTCTCTCACCATATATCCTGGCGTCCTCCATTCTGCCCCTAGTGTCCATCTTATATACCTTTCTTTGTAAACTCTTAATATCTTTCCTTCTTTCCATCCCCATATCTCTGCTCCATAACCTAAAATCGGCCATACCAGCGTATCAAATAACCACATTCTCCTTCTCCAATTTTTTTTAACATTCGTTTTCCTATTCCCCATATCTGTTTCATTACCCCTGCTGCTTTTTTTATCCTTTCTCTTACATGAGCTGAATATTCTCCATTTGTCTGCAAGATATATCCCAAATATTTATACTCTTTGACTTCTTCTAAGTTTATTGCTTTCCATCTCCCTGTCCATTCTTTCTTCCTTCCCCCTCCTTTTCTAAACCTCATTATCTTTGTTTTTTCTACATTTACATTCAGCTTTCTCCCATCTAAATATTTCTCTAATTCTGTAATTAATCCCGCCATCCCTTCTTCATCCTCTGCCATCAACACTATGTCGTCTGCGTATGCCAGTGTATATATCTTTTCCTGCCCTATCCTAACTCCTCCACAACCCTTTCTCCTTATTTCTTCTTCCAAGTCTGATATTAATAAATCAAATAAAAGTGGGTTTAGAGGACACCCTTGTCTCACACCTCTCACCAACCAGAAACTATCTCCTACTTGCTCTCCTACCTTTACCCTGCTTCTTGTCTCTCTAAAAATTTCTGATACTCTCTTTATTAATCCCTCTCTTATCCCCTTTTTATCATAACTTTTTCTATTTCTCCTCGATTTAATGAGTCAAACGCCGCCTTTAAGTCCACGAACATTGCTATCGTTGCCCCTTTTTCCCTTTTAATTCTCTTATTTACTAGATAGTTCAGAACATGTATGTTGTCCATTACCCCCATTCCTTTTCTAAACCCTGTTTGATTCGGTGACTCGATCTTTTTTTCCTCAACTTCTATCTTTAATCTCTCCGACAAAATAGTTACATATACTTTATACAGTGTTGGCATCAACGTCACCCCCCTATAATCTTTAACCTCCTCTCCCTTGCCTTTCTTTACTATTGGTATAACTACTCCTTCTTTCCATAACTCTGGCCACCCCTCCCCTCTCTATACTCTATGACACATTATCCATGCCCATTCCTTTAGTTCCTCCCCTCCATATTTCCATACTTCATTTGGAATCTCAACTATACCAGGTGCCTTTCCATCCTTCATTATTCCTAAAACTTTAACTATTTCTTCCCTTGAAATTTCCTCTTTCTCGTCTCTTTCTCTACCATATTTTCCTCCCTTTACAACTTTTATCTCTACTCCTCCTAGCAAATCCAAAAAATATTTCTTCCATTCTATCATTTGAATATCTTGTTTTACTCTTTTTCTTCTTTTTCTTTCTCTATTTCCTACCTTCCATACCTCTTCTTCCGTCCTAGCCTTCTCCGCCCCTTCCTCAAACCTTTTATTCTCTTCCTCTTTCTTTTGATAACACAACTCAGTATACTCTTTCTTTTTTTCCTATATTCTTCCCCATTAATTTTTTCTTTTCTCCACTTTCTTAATTCCTTTCTAACCTCTTTTTTTTCTCTTTGCAGTCCTCATCCCACTCACTTCTATTCCCCCCTTTACTAACTTCATTATTGTTTGTGCACTCTAATCCTATTTTTATTTCTCCTATCATTTTTTCTATCTCTTCGTCCACATTTCCCTCTCTTATTTTGATATTTCTTATTTTTTCTCTGAACTGTTCTTTTCCTTCCCTTGACTAATCCCCTTTTCCTACACTTTTTACATTTGCTCCCCTTTTACTCATATTGCTATTCCTTTTATGTCCCTCTAATGTCACTAAGGGAAAGTGATCCGAATCAATAAATTCTCCTACTTCTAGTTTTTTAACCTTCTCTCTTACCTCATCATCCACTATCACATAATCAATTACCGTTCCCCTTTCACTTCCTGAGCGTGTATATTCTCCTTTTTCATCCCCTTCTATATTCCCGTTTAAGATATACCATTCCAACTCCTCCAAGCTCTTCGACAACTTTTTTCCCTCCCCATTTAGTACCTTATCTTCGGATTTTCTTCCTCTCTCTTCTCCATATTCCCTTCCTCCTCTGTCTCCTGTTCTCGCATTGAAATCACCACCTATTATCATCCTAATCTCTTCTTTATCTTCTTCAATCATTTCTTTAATCTCCTCTGCTTTTTCCTGCATATCACCGTTCACATAAATCCCCACTACCTTCCACTTCTCTCCTCCCATCATAGACTCTTCTACTGTTACTCCTTCTTTTTGTTCATTCCTGTCTTTCTTATCTTTCCCTGTTATACATTCATTCTTTACTCCCATTAACATTCCTCCCATTGCTCTACCCTTTTTATTCCTCCTCTTTGCATTTTGCACTTGCCATTTGTAACCACTTGGTAACGTTCCCCTTACTCCTTCCGATCCCTTTTCATCTAACTACGTCTCCATCATTATGACTACATTCCATTGCATCAAGTTTCTCATAAACTCCTTATCCTTTATCTCTAATCCTGCTCTATTCCAATAACAAATCTTCCATTCTTCCCTACTTTCGCTTCTCATCTTTTTTTCCTTCTTACTATTTCTTATTTTCCTATCCCCCATTCCTTCCTCTTCTAGTTTCCCTGCACCTCATTTCTTACTATCTCTCCCCTTTCTTCATCCCAATCCCACCATACACCATCTATCTGAAGAATTCTCCCATGCTTAACCCATGTTCTCTTTCTCTTTTTTTCTTTCCTCTTCCGCTATTTTCCTTAATTTATACTGCATCTTCCTTTCTACCCATGGCAAATCATCCTCTATTCTCTCCGGACTACCATATAATAACCTCTTCTTTGCCATCACCTCCCTCTTATGTTCCCATTTCTTTAGTTTCACCAGTACCATTATCTCCCCTCTTCTCACTTCCCTTCCTATATTTCGCATTTCCTCTATCTCTACCTTAGCACCAATCCTTTTTAGTACTTCGTCCACCCCTTCCTTCAGCTCCTTCCCCTCTAATCTTATACCCATTATCACTATGTTTAATTTTCTTTCTTCCCTCTCTTTCCTCTCTATTCTTTGTTCTACGTTTCTCAGCCTTTCCATCTCCTTATTCCAACTCTCGCCCCCACCGCAATTCCCGTTCGAGCTTTCAAGTTTCTTCATCCTACCTCTTATCTTCTCTACCTTTGTATTATTAACTTCTTCCTGATTCTCTAGTTTTTGCTCCAATGACTCCATCCTCTTTTCCAACTTTTCCCGGATTTCTTCCCATTTTTTTATTTCTTTCTTAACTTCAGCCATTTCCCGCCTAATTTCCTTCTTTGATTCCTCTCCCCTTCTCCCCTGCTTTTCTTCCTCTCCCCTTCTCCCCTGCTTTTCTTCATAAATCCCCATTACCTCTATCATCACTTCTCTAATTTCTTTTAGTCTTTCTTCTTTCATCGACATTTCATTTTCATCTCCGCTACCGTCAGCACCCTCCCTGTTATCGCTTTTCCCTGCCAAATAAATGCTTCTATTGACCCTGCGCTTTTTGCTCTTAATCGTTCCTTTTCTATAGTTTTTTTATACTTCCCCCTTGCCTTCCTTTCCTTTATCTCTTTCGGCGTACTGAATACTTCCTGTTCTAACTCTGTTTCTTCCGAGGAGATACTCGCTCCACTAGCCATTAATCAAGTTCAAATTTTCCCGCCTTCTATACTTCCCTGCCTCTACCGTCGCTGTCTGTTACCTGTCACGCCTTTCTTTGTCTCTACCCAACCCCGCTACTAGCAATCCGTCAACACAGTCCTCCCACCCTGTCACAAATCTCCAAACAAACTTCCACACAAATCTGTCTCAATCCTCCAAAATATCTACCTCCCCTTTGCAATCTCACAATCCATCAAAATTCCATCAAAAGTTCAACTACTTTGTTAAACTTTTTTTTTATTTGAAAGTTCATCTCTTTCGTTGAAAATTTAACTATTCTGATAAAAATATGGTTTATGTGTTGTTGAAAATAGATTTTTGAAACAGACAATTAATCTATACCGTTTTTAGTTGAAAATTGACGTTTTTCAATTAAAAATTTAACTATTTGGTTAAAAAATTTATCTTTTTTAGTTAAAAGTTCAACTTTTTGGTTAAAAATTAAGTTTTTCGGTTGAAATATCAACTGTCAATTTTTTTGGTTGCAAAGTCTATTATTTTGTTGTAAATGCAACTATATTGTTAAAAATTAAAATCATAATTTATGGGTGAAAAATTCGATTATTCATTTAAAGTTGAACTACTTAGTAAAAAAAAAATTATTTTCTCTTATTAAGAATTCATAATTATAGTTGAAAATTCATCTATTTGCCTTTAAATTAAATTTTTTCTTAAAAATTGTACTGTTTTGTAAAAAATGCACCTTCTGGGTGTTGAAAGTCAACAATTTGATAGAAAGTTAAACTATTTAGTCGACAATTAAAATTTTGGTTGAAAAATCATATTTTTCGGTTAAAAATGCAGCTTTTTTGTAGATAATACTTTTTTGACTTTAAAATTAAATAATTCCGTAGAAAGTTCATGTATTTTGTTAGAAATTGACCTTGTTTGGTAGAAATTTAATCTTTTCGGTCGAAAATTTATCACTTTGGTTAAAAATGCAATTGTTCGATTGAAATATTAACTGTACATCTTCTTAAGTTTAAAAGTCTATTATTTCACTAAGAGTTTAACTATTTTGTAAAAAATTACTTTTTTAACACTGTTTTATAATTGCGGTTGAAAGTTTAAGAATTTGGAAAAAAATTGAACTCTTTGATTGAAAACGCAGTAGGCACACAAGTCCTAAACTTGTCCTATATACGTCTTTCGGCGGACGTCTTAAAGACGTCCAAAGGACTTTTAAAGACATGAAAAGATCCAAAGGATGTCTTAAAGACGTCAAATCATATGACATAGAGGTACATTCTAAAGACGTCTTTAGGACGTCCCGGTGCCCACTGGGAACTCATATTCATCGCTTAAAAAATTCAACTTTTGTAGATAATTCGTCTTTTTGACTTTAAAATTAAATACTTTCGTTGAAAATTCATGTATTTTGTTTAAAATTTGTCTTTCTTAAAGAACATTAATCTTCTTAGTCGAAAATTCTACTTTTCCGTTGAAAATTTAAGAATAAATTTTTTATCACAGTTTTTATCTGGAAACTGAACTATTCCATTTTTGGTTGAAACTTTATCCTGTACATAGTATTAGTTAAAACACCAATTATTTGATAATAAATTAATTAATTTTGTTAAAAAGTAAACTTTTTGGTTGAATATTCATATATTTTGTTAATTATATTTTTTTCTTAAAATCATCAAAAGTAAACGTAGAAA
>NC_046666.1:88963644-88965395 GCF_010883055.1 Belonocnema kinseyi | reverse complement strand
AATTATGTTATAATAGTCTTATTTTTATCTCGATCCGCATTTGAAAGTAATTAAAGAAATTGACGATTTTAATGATATTTGAATAAAAAAAATATATTTTTTATAAATGTTCATTTTTTAATTGAAAAACCTACTGTTGAATTTTAGGTTTGGAATTCATCTCGTTTGGATAAAAACTCAATTATTTTGTTGAAAATGTAACTATTTTCCATCTGAAGTTCAACTACTTTGTTAAAAAAGAATTTTATTTGAAGTTTCATCTCTTTCGTTGAAAATTTAACTATCCTGATCAAAATATTGTTTATGTGTTGTTGAAAATAGATTTTTGAAACAGACAATTAATCTATACCGTTTTTGGTTGAAAATTTACATTTTTCAGTTAAAAATTGAAGTATTTGTTAAAAAATTGATCTTTTTTACTTAAAACTTCAACTTTTTGGTTGAAGAATCATTTATTTTGTTGAAAATTTGTCTTTTTTTTGTAGAAATTAAATTGTTTTATAGAAAATTGATACTTTTTGGTTAAAAATTAAATTTTTCGGTTGAAATATCAACTGTAAATATTTTTTGGCTGTAAAGTCTATTATTTTCTTGCAAATGCAACTATATTGCTAAAAACTAAAATCACAATTTTTGGGTGGAAAATTCGATTATTCACTTAAAGCTGAACTTAGTAAAAAAAAATTTTTTTGTCTCATTAAGGATTCATAATTATATTTGAAAATTCATCTATTTGCCTTTAAATTAAGTTTTTTGTTACAAATTGTACTGTTTTGTAAATAATGCATCTTATGGACGTTAAAAGTTAACAATTTGATAGAAAGTTAAACTATTTGGTAGACAATTAAAATTTCGGTTGAAAAATAATATTTTTGGTTAAAAATGCAATTGTCCGATTGAAATATCCACTGTACATCTTCTAAGGTTTAATAGTCGATTATTTCACTAAGAGTTGAACTGTTTTGTAAAAAATACGTTCTTCTTAACAAGGTTTAATAATTGCGGTTGAAAATTTAAGAATTTGGTTGAAAATTGTACTCTTTGATTGAAAACTCATATTTTTTGCGTAAAAAATTCAACTTTTTGTAGATAAATCGTCTTTTTGACTTTAAAATTAAATAATTCCGTTGAAAATTCATGTATTTTGTTTAAAATTGGTCTTTTTTTGTAGAACATTAATCTTCTTGGTCGAAAATTGGTTGAAAATTCATATATTTTGTTAATTAGATTTTTCCTAAAATTAAAAAAATTGCTTCAACATCGTCCTGATTTTTTTTTTAATTCTTCAAATCTTTTCAAATATTTACTTGAAATAAATTTTTCAAAATTAAAAATCCTTTTCAATTTTCTTCGAAATCACAGCAATTTTTGTTGTTCTTTTAAAATCTTTTACGATTCTCAAAAAGCTTAATATTTTTTAAAATCTGCAAAAATCTACATCTTGTTTCAAATTATTTGAAATAATTTCAAATTTTAATTAATTTTGAATCTTTTTTTAAATTATAAATGTATCGTTCAAAGTAAAAATTTAGCTCATTAGAATTTGAACAATTCAAGGCTTTCTATTTCGAACCATTCTGTTCAAATTTGTATAGTTTTCAATAGGTGTTTATAATGGTTTGCTTTAAATGAACGGTCAAATATTGCTAATAATTAACGAAGTTTTCTTCTTCTAATTAGAAAATTTCAACTTGAATGGGTTAGAAATATAATTTTTTTACACTGAAATAATATTTCAAGTTATAATTGAA
>NC_046666.1:88953796-88963544 GCF_010883055.1 Belonocnema kinseyi | reverse complement strand
TATATAATTTATATTTTATAATTGGTATAACGTAATTTCAAAATATGCGTATATAAAAAGGCGCACGAAGTATTAAAATCATGAAAATCACCAATTTCATGAATCTCTTTGAAATGCAGATCAAAATAGAAAAAAGGGCTTATAATATGATATAATAAAATATAATTATAATGTTAACGAAAAGCAAACCAAGGTTGTGCAGTAACGCGTCACTCGAGGTTTCTGACATACGAGGTGCGTTCAACAAATAAGGTAACTTTATGGTTTTCTCAAAAAATATTCATTTATTCCTCAATATTTATGTTGTCCCCTTTAAAGTAATCGCCCTCAGATATAATACACTTGTGCCAACGCTTTTTCCAATCATCGAAACACTTCTGATAATCATTTTGTGGTATAGCCTTTAATTCTTTCAGCGATGCAGTTTTTATCTCCTCAATCGATGTCCTTTCATGGGTCTCTTCAGTTTTGGGAAAAGAAAAAATTCACTGGGGGCCAAATCCGATGAATATGGAGACTAAGGCATCACTGTGGTGTTGTTTTTGGTCTGAAAATGTTTCACAAGCACTTTCAAAATTAAGCAGTTTTGGAACAAATTTCGATGAGAAACGTCTCATGCCCAAAACGTTCGAAAAGATAGCATGACATAAGCCAACCGATATGCCAACATCGTCAGCAACTTCTCTGATGGTAATTCGGCGATTTTTCAACACCATTTCTTCCACTGCTTGAACGTTTTCATCTGTTGTTGACGTGCTGGGACGTCCATGGCGAGATTCATTTTTGACATTCTCTCGGCCTTCTTGGAACAGCTTGTACCACTTATACACATTTTTCTTACTCAGGGTAGACTCGCCATATGCAACTGTCAACATTTCAAGAGTTTTAAAGCACTGGATTCCATTTTTCACACAAAATTTAATGCAAACTCTTTGCTCCATTTTTTTCGAACGAAGAAAATCGCCGAGCACACCAAACCCTTCTAACCTTTTATGCCTCTGCCAGAAAAACAACACGAGCTATATAGTCAAAACTGTGAACATATGATCGTGAAGAGTGTACCAACACAACAAAAAAAACATTTTTAACTTGAATGTACGTAGCCCGCGAAAATTGAAAAGTCACCTTGCTTTTTGAACACACCTCGTATTATACGTTAAAAATGTATTATACGTAAAAAAACATGTAAAAAACGTAATAAACATAACAAAGATTGTGGACTTGGATGGAACATGATGTAACCTCACTATTTTAATTATGCTTATGTTTACTGGAAGACCTGAAATCTGTAGCGCTGTTCCTGATCATTACATTTTTTTCTAAAATGATGGTGAACAAAAATAAATCAAGGATAGCCAATATCTCATGTAAAGATATAAATTTTAAGCGGGTAAAAATAAAATTGCATAACAAGGATCAGTTTGCAGCTGAATGTTTATTTTGTAAAAATGTATTACGCACCATTCTATACAAACGCCGTTCATGTAACTTGTGTCGGAGGTATTATATTTATACATAAAAATGTAATATTTATTCATACAGATTATATTTACAATTTTAAAAATATTTTCAATTCTTAACCTGTAAATTCTAGCTGATACTATTATAATACTGATATTATTGATGTCATTGATTATTTACTAACTTCTGTTTATAATCACTATTTCTACAGGAATGTATGCAAAGGATATAATACTAGAGATGACAATTCAAAAACTATTGCCGAAGATAATATGGGCATATCAGAAAGTCGACCAGAAAGCACTTCGAGCTCTCCACTAACTCATGAGGAAAGCCCAGTAAGATATTCTTAGATAAGTGTCTTTTCATTTGCAGGTACAAATTTCTTAAAATTACATCATAAGAAAAATTCAAAAACTATTTAAATCTTTGATCTTTTTTAGACGTATACTCAGATGCAAATTACCAACCCAGAACCAGAACTAGAACCACTTCCTACCATCGCAAGTCAAGAAAAAGGACAGTCAAATCTAAACTATCAGACAGATAAAAACTGCAGACATGTGCTCCAGAACCGCCAACTTTTGGATTAAAGGAAAGCTTATCCGAATTCGATAAAGCTTTAGGGATGTTTTTTTGTAGTTGCGGCATTCCATTCTCTGTTGTGGAATCCGAATATTTCTTGAAATTCGTTGGCAAGTTCAATCCCAAATATAATCCACCTACAAGAAGAACTTTAAGTGGTTCAATTTTGAACAAAATCCATGAGAAAGTAACAAAGAAAAATTATCTTGCTGAGGCTTTAAAAGAAGTTGTGGAAGAAGCAACAAAGATTGAAAAAAAAACCTAGAACACTGATATTTATGCTGTTGTGTCAGATAATGTATCGTCTATGATTCTTTACAGCAAAGGTTACTAAGTCTTTACAGTGAAGGTTATGAAGGTATTAAAATCGTTAGATCTTCTAGTTTGGAGAGACGAATAGTTATTCTTGGCAGTTGTAGGATTGTTTGCCTGGTGATACAAGAAGGTGCAATTATCGGGATTCCTATCGCTGCTATCTTCGAAATCTCTCCTTTATGCTGCAAATCGTCATGGAAGGTAATTAAACCATATTAACCACATACGTAATCAGTCTTGTTCTAGACGAAGATTTCGAAGAAAATGTGGAAATATGAGTTCGTTTTAGAATCTCGATTAAAGAAAGTTGTAAAACCAATCGTCCTCGTTTCTAACATTTTGGACCCTCTTCATAAGGGCAAACTGTTTGATAACAATAAAAAATACAAAGAAATGGCTCTAAGTTTTTTTAAAGAGAATCTGGATGCAGATGGACTCAAGGATTTGTCTGCTTACGAGAAAAAGCTGGAATTTTTTGTAGTCTTGAGAAATAAGGTGTCACATGTCCAGAAACATTTTGGTCGTTCATCGGAAGTACGCTACGAAACCGATTAGGGACAGAAAAATCTAAAAAACTCATTCAGCTTTACTACATCTTGAAAATGAGTTTTTAAGAAGAATACTGAATATTCATTGTAATAGATGTAAGTTAATATAAATGCGTAAATATATAATTCTTGTTTCTTAACATTTTAGTTAATTATCTTACCTTTCATTAAAAAAGTCTTCTAATTTCGGAATTGTAAAAATAAACTATAATACAATTTTTTAGCTTCATTTTTATTTTATTTTGTCTTCAAATTTTGATTGATTTAACATCAAATAAAACTTTACGTCTTAATAAAAGCTAACTAAACTTATGTATAGCCTTATACTTATTATAGATTAGTACATAATACCATAAGTCAAATGATAAAATTCTTTTTATAATAAACGCATATATGAAATATCATTAAAACTCTGTTAATTTATGTGTAAAAAATATAAAAACATAATTTGTTTTTTTCTGTACTGACATTACAAGAATGAGACTACGCAGATTCAAAGAATATAACTCATATTCCATAAAAATCACTTAACTTCCTTTTAAATCTGATGCACAAATTCTTAAATTATATCAATATAACCATTTCATTCGCATTTAATTTATCACCCTTATAATTGGGATGTAAAAATTTGCAGTTAAACATACTGGTCGCGTCCAACTTTGAACCGCATCTCCAATAAAGAAATCATTTCGTTGGAGCTTTTCAGCAAGCTCAGACATGGTCGTGTATATTCCATGAATATTTT
Source organism: Belonocnema kinseyi (assembly GCF_010883055.1). Classification (NCBI taxonomy): domain Eukaryota; kingdom Metazoa; phylum Arthropoda; class Insecta; order Hymenoptera; family Cynipidae; genus Belonocnema; species Belonocnema kinseyi. The sequence goes on along the minus strand of NC_046666.1, from coordinate 88,959,890 downwards.
CGACTTTTAATTTAAAAGATTCATCGAACACAAGTTTTGTAAACAGTTGGCTGAAATGAATTAGCCCTTCTCCAATATTTTTTCTTAAAACTTTGACATTATTCAAAAAAAATACGAATATGATTGGAAGTGTGTTCGCCAACATTGCTCTTCATCAAAATCATCGATTATTACACGGGGTTTTTCGCATCGATTACTAAACGCTTTTTAAGATTTTCGTCATTTTCACAAGCACTTAAAATGAACCGAACATTATTATAAGTTTTAACATCTGCAAGTTTGCAACTTTAATATTGCACGGTACCAGCAACACATTTGAGATTAAGTGAATTAAAAAGAGATTTTTCCTTAGAAACAATTACAAAGGTACTAAAATTATGTTTTAAAAAAGCTAGCTCGATAGCTTACATAGCAATTCTTTCAAACTCTTGTTCCTTTTCCATAAGCGTAAATGCAAAGTTTTGCAAAAAAGGTATTTTGATTTAAATCTCGAATGACAGCCAATACACTATTTGTCTCTACATGTTTTATTGAATTTGGAAATAAAAGTCCAAGACTCGTACTAGATTGTTGAATCTCGTCATTGCGCATCTGGAAACTCGCAAAAGACTCGTTAAGAAGAGCTGTTGAAACTTTCTCAAATGTTGGTGGTGAATAGGCTGGTCGTACGAGTCTAAGGAATTCCTTCAAATAATTTGATTCTTCAACATCGATTTCAATATTATTTGCAAATAATAAGTTTCCCAGTGCTTTATCGATAGATTTTTTTCTCCTTTACTGTGATTTCGTCTAAGAATGGTTTGAGAGCTTTTTGACTTTTTATTTTAGAACGAGTGTCGACAGGACGCTCACTAGCAGAAAGGGTGACAGCAGGACGAGAAATAGACTAACCAAGAGGGCAGAAAGGAAGTGCATCGTTTTCACTTAATCCAATATCGCAAACATTTGAATTTAAATTAATTGATTGTAAATGATCAACCTCAAACAATTTAAATATTAATTTTTTTCATGAAAAGGAATACAAAGAAAATGTTGAAAAATGAACAAATCTAGGTAAATTTTAAGCAATTATCATATACTTTTAATTTTTAATTAAATTTTAAGAATTAAAATATAGTTTTTATATAATATTTTCTTAGCGAAATATTCAAATATTTTTTCCTGTGGTGCAAAACACCTTAAAATATTCTTGTGGACTACAGTTATTCAAAATATACTTCTAACATTCGCTGTTAAAATAATACCCTCCCCCTGGCAACATTTATTTAGAAATCAATACTTCTCAGATAAAAGTTAAGAAATTAAAGAACCGCGCTTACATTGTTGTTGTTTATCATAACTTCATTTGACATAGAAATATCAAAACTGACACCACTCATCTTAGAATCATTATTATGTTAACAGGTTTCGTCTAATTGCATCATCAGGTTTTCTTCTGATGCGTTCATAATCATAAGGCACTTTTTTCTGAAACTTTGTTTAAACTAGTGAAAATCCTTGAATGATTTGTTTCGTATTTTTAAGATAGTTGAAGTTCGGTTCGTTTAAAAATTTACCTGTGATTTCTTAACCTTCCTTCCGCCGTACTCGATAATATACGCTTGCATTCCCGACAAAACGCAAGATTTTTACCTTTTTGTTTTTTTTAAGATGAAGGATAACTCTTCCCAACATGCATTCCAGGGTTTGCCGCCTCTGTTCATTGCTGAAGTTCTAATAATAACTTTTTTTCATTTACTTTGTATTTCGTGCATGTAACAATACCACATACCGCTACCGGTGCTATTTTAAGGTTAAGAAACGAAAAGTGAATATGTGGACGTCATCTTGAAAACGCATATTACGTTTTGTAGAAAACTGAGGACGTAATATACGCACGTAAATTAGTTCGAAAACATCATGTAATTAACCGAACGTATATTACGTGCTCAACCCTAACCGCAACCGAGAACGGCTAGTCTGAATTGGCTTTAAGCGTCATAGTCGCCCGTATCACACTGATTAATCACAACTAGTTGACCCTTTTTTTATATTTTTTTGTGTGGAATGTGACGTCAGGGCCACTTGAACGCCGAGGGTCCTATGCTCGCTCGAGTCAGATCAGTTTAACTCTCACTCTCTTCTAACACTTTCCTTAGTCCCTTGGGTTTTCTTTACGTTTGACTAAGATTTTTATATCAACGAACATTATGAAATGAGGGCGAGGGTCCCTTTTCTCTCAGTCTATTGTACGGTACGTTTCTCTCTGTCATATTAATGGAGTATTCTAACATAAAGCTCTTCCCTGGCGGACCGAAGGAACCGAATGGAGCCTCTACAAAGTTAACAGGCGTTATACGTCTTATATATTTTTAAACTTTTTACCGCTGCAAAAAAAACGAATGCGATTATTCCGTGACCTTCTATAGGGAATTTTAACGTAGAATCCGAATTTCAACAATTAAAACGTTGAATTTGGTGTTTTTTGAGTTTTTTAAAAAGGAACCGAATGGGGACCCAATGGGGGTTGCAAACACCTGACTTGACTATACATTTTAAAAATAATTTTTCTCATGTCGAGGATAATTATGAGAATATAATTACATGTTCATAAATATATACATATTACTTTATGAACATGTAATTACGTTCTCATCATCATCCTCGAGATTTTATTTATTTTTAAATAAAAAAAATGAATTAACTAAAAGTGTAAAAGTTTTTTATTACTGTAAGATGTCCTAATAGAAACAAGAAGTAGATAGAGAAAATATGCGGTAAAAATTATTTTCAAAATGTATAGTCAAGTCAGGTGTTTGCAAGAGCTTTACGTTAGAATACTTCATTAATATGACAGAGAGAAACGCACCGTACAATAGAGTGGGAGAAAAGGGACCCTCACCTTCATTTCATAATCTTCGTTGATTTAAAAATCTTAGTCAAACATAAAGAAAACCCAAGGGACTAAGGAAAGTGTTAGAAGAGAGTGAGAGTTAAGCTGACCTGACTCGAGCGAGCATAGGTCCCTCGGCGTTCAAGTGGTCCTGACTTACATTCTACACAAAAACTACACAAAAACCAATGGTCAACTCTGTGTGAGTAATCCGTAATAATTTTGTAATTTTGTCTTAATTGTTGCAGATAGGAATTATTCTTTGGATAGCTCTGTTTTTCCCTCCTTACACAAATCATTTACGCTCCTTGATAATGGAACTCTTTTGGATTTTTAACTGTTCAAATTGAAGGTTAAATAGGTTAAAAATTTCGGAATTTTTTATTCGAACGCTGAATAATGACACGAATTAAATGAAAGGTTCTAACGCTTTTCAATCAAACAAACAATTTTAAATAAATGCCGCTAGACTGCAAAGAGTTCAGTTTTAAACTTTCACACAATCAACATTGGGGAAGATTTCTGGTCACAAACAATAAAACCAAGTCATCATTTTTAATGCTTTTCTCTTGAAGAGTAAACCAACGTATTCGTAAATGTTTTCGATTATATCATTTTAATAAAAATTTTAGTCTGAAACATAAAAAAAGTAACGATTTAAAATTTCTTTTAAATTGAGCACTTTTTAATGTGAGAAAACAAAACATTTTTTGAAGATCCTTTCAATGTATTCATTTTTTCTTTTTTTTCGATTTTTATTAATGAAAATTAAAGACTTCTATTCATAATGCAAACATTTTTCAAGTCGAATAATTAAAATCGTAGCTTTAAAGTTTTAAATTTTGCACTCTGAAATTTTCCCAGAAATCTTGTAAAAAGTTGAATCCTAAAGTCTTTCAAAATTATTAAGAAACTTCAACTTTTTTCCGATTCTTCAGAATAAGTTTTTTTTTCCATAATTTAATTTTCCTTATCTCTTTGAAATATAACAATTTCAACATTCTCTTCTATCAATAATGCTTAGCAGTATTAAGAAGTTCATTTTATTATGAAGTAAAATTAGTTATTTTAAAATGTCAATATAGAAAATTTATAGTTCAGAAAATTCATAAATCTAATTAATAGATAAACAACCTGAAAAAAATCACTAAAAGTTATTTTCACCCTGTGCCGCAGCCAATAATATTTTCGACAATGTTCCCCCCTCCCCCCCCCACAAATACCCCCTACCTATTCCACATAAAAAATCGTAACGTAACAAGATCCATTTCCGCAGAAAGAAAATCCGTCTTTTTTTTCTCATAATTCAAACATTAACACGTGCCACCGGTTACTTCAAAAGCCAATTTAATGAACATGGGGAATTTTTGAAAAATTGAACTCTTGTTCCAGGTTTTAATCCAACCGTGCCAAACATTTTAGGGATTGAAGAAGAGTAACTTTGAAATAAAACCATACTAGTAAGTTTTATTTTCAACTTACCCTCGCCCTCCTCGCAGCTCCCCAAATATAACCCAAAAATTATAAGATTATATTTTTTACGTATTATTATTACTCTTTCGCAATTTCCGTCATCTTTTTCATACAAATAATTACTGGTGGACAATTTGAATATTTCCCATGACTTTTTAAACAATTTGTAATATTTTAGACAAATGTAAATTATTTAAACATTTATTATTAAAAAATGTGAAAAATAATTGTATTTGCTGATTTAAATATTATTGTTTGTCATTGTTTACAGTAGTAAATTTATCGAAAAACATTATGTAATCATTTAAATAATTAATTATTGTCTATTGTTTAATTTTCTAAAAATTAAGCTAAAGACATCAATTGTTTTTTCAAATTAGTATACTAGGCTACATTTTGCTGCTTAGTCACATAATTTTGATAAATTTCTTTTAATTTTTCATAAATTGATATTGGTTTAAACGAAACTTATTTACTCAAGCAGTTTTTTTTTATAACTAAAAAAATAAAATAGAACACATATAATTATGTTTCTGACTGCATGTTGCATAGAAAGAATATATTTACCACTTTTTAATTATTTAAAAAAATATATTTTTAAAATTAATTTATGTATTCTATATTATTTCATTTTTTATTTATCGAAAAATAATTTCTTGAGCAAAAAAGTTGTTCAAGCAAATAGAAATTTGGTAAACATTCGAAGAAATGTATCAAAATTACGTAATTATTCAACGAAAAGTAGCATAGGATACCAATTTAAAAAAAAGTGGACGTCAATGTCTTAATTTTTAGAAATTTTAAGAATAAACAATAAATAGTCGTTTTTTAATTAAATAATTGTTTAAATAATAAAATTAATGTATATGAAAAAGACGGCGGAAATTGCTAAAACAAAACAATAATACGTTCAAATGTAGTTTTTTGTTATTGGGTCATATTTGGGGCGCTGCAGGGAGGGTCAGGGTGGAATGGAAAAAAAGTTATTAGTACGGTCTTATTTCGTAGAAACTCTTCTTCAATCTCTAGAAAGTTGGGCACGTTTCATTGAAACCCTGGATCATGAGTTGAATTTTTTGAAAAATTCAAATTTCCCCATGTTAATTCACAAGATTTTAAATTGTTCATCATACCATTTTATTATAGCAATAATTAAATACTTGCATTTATTAATAAATTTTCATGCCCTTCGGACTTTAATTACAATAATTGGAATTATCTGTATGTACAATTTTTCCATTTGAAATAAGAAAATCTCAACAAAAAATAAAAGCAATCATAATCCAAGTCTTCAATTTTTAAATTTGATAATAAAAGTTTAAAAGTTTTTTAATTCAAAAAGTTTGTATTCAAATTCTTAAATAATTTACATGTATAAAATCAAAAGTACTAACACTTTTTATCTAATAATTTGAAATTAAATGCAGTTAACCTGCATTGAGAGGTAAACCTGCCGAGAGGTAAAACGACACAAGAATGAAGGGAGAAGATTCCCCCCACTTTGCTGCTGCGAAGACCAGCCTCGTGTAAAGCCGAAAATGCGCGAACATGAACTGAGCTCACCCGACTTGACGAATGACGATCTAATCAGCCGCTCGCAAAGCTGCAAGATCGAGCCTAAGATTTAACCCCACCATAGGTCTTCTATTTATATCTCGATCCCCATTTGAAAGAAAATAAAGAAATTGGCGATTCTGATGGTTCGCGTGATTCTTAATTTCATGCGTGAGTCGATTTTGAGGTTATGTT
>NC_046666.1:88951123-88953696 GCF_010883055.1 Belonocnema kinseyi | reverse complement strand
GGTTTAACTCTCACTCTCTTCTAACACTTTCCTTAGTCCCTTGGGTTTTCTTTACGTTTGACTAAGATTTTTATATCAACGAACATATATATATATATTATAATTATAAAATTTTATATTCATATTAATGACTAGTTGACTATCTTTTAATAAAAATAGTTCAACTTTCAACTAAAAAAATTAGTTTTCTACAAAAAAAGTAAATTTAAAATAAAATACATAAATTAAAAAAAAAAAATTTGTTTAAATTTTTGTCAACAAAATAGTTAAATTTTCATTCCAAAAGCTGAATTATAAACTAAAAAAGGCATTTTTGATCAAAGACATGAACTTTACACAAAAGAAATTTATTTTCCACGAAGTCTAATTATCCATACAAAAAATTAATGTTTAATAATTGTTAAATTTTCGACAAAAAAGATTAATTTTCTTGTAGTTAAAAAAATTTTTAAAGAAAAACAAAAATGAATTTTGTACAAAATAGTTCAAAATCCTTAAATATTTAAAAATTCTTTAAAATCTCTTGATATTTTTTAAAGCTCTTGAAAATTCCTTTCAATTTTAAAAAAAACCCTAAAATATTTTCAAATCCTTTAAAATGTTATACTAAACTCTTAAAATCAATGAAAAATTCCTTGGAATCTATTAAAATATCCTAAAATATAACAAATCATTCAAAATCTCATATTAAAATACCGTAATCCATTGGAAGTTCCTTGGAACATTTTTAAATACTCTCAAATGTTGCAATTCCTTCAAAATATTTTGACATACCTTGAACTGTTTTTTAATGATTCTTAAAGTACTTTTGAATTTTTTAAAATAATCCTTCTAAAAATTGTTTAAATCTTTGAAATTCCTGTAAATTATAAAAATAAATTGAAAATTCCTTGGCATCTTTTAAAACATCCTCAAATGTTTAAAAACCTTACAAATCTTTTGAATTCTCTTGAAATTTTGTAAAGCTTTAAGTATTAGCGGGCCACTATGGACAGACTACCCCCTCTACTTTTCTTTTCCCCCTTCGCCGCACTATGGCGCCGACCTCCTCTCCATGTTGGTGGGACCTACCCTCACCACTATGGGACACCTGTTTCCAGCCGACTTGAGTGCGCTTCCCGACTCTTATTCTCTACTCTCAACTCTCGAACACTTGTTTGAAGGATAATTTATGAGGGTATATCCTGTCACATCCTGCCTGTGTTATTTTGTTCAAATCACCGACAAAAATGTATTCTCTACTGACTGGGAAGCTGAATGTATGAGTCACACTTAAATCGCATCTAGTTCGAGCCTGCATTAGTGATCCCAGATTTGAAACGAGATGTGATCCAATGCTATGACAGGGCTATGTTCGTGTGAATATAATAGGAGACCATATAAATGACTGGGTTGCGCGCGCAACCCATTTCACCTCTTCTGAACTTGAAAACTCGAAGATGCACGATTGCCGGTCGGAACACTTCGGCAATTCTATTTATATCTCTATCCGCTTTGAAATAAAATCAAGAGATTACACTGAGAGAACTTCAATGTGTATGGTGTACTTGGATGCGAGCGACAGTAGCGTCCATCAGTGAATGCACGCAGGATACCGAATCGGAGTAGCAGCTACTCTTTTTGCCGTTCGAAAAGAGCAACAGATACGCAGCTATAGGTTATACCGACTGACTAGCGTGGCGTCTACGCTGCGCCGGTGTGTCTCTCGCTCCGATCGGAGTAGCTGCTACTCCGGTCATGAGTGTAGCGCTCGCTACCATGATTCAGAGCTCACCCTATACTCGGAGTGTAGAAGCTACACCAAAGTTCTCTCAGTGTAGGATTTTAATATTTCCAGATTTCGATGCTGGCGATTCTCATGTTTTGAATACTTCGCGCGCCTCTTTATATATAAAAATATATACATATATTATTAATGACAATATTATAATTATCTTATATGATAATATAGATATCCTCTAGAATCAAACCGAAGGGCCTATGACAAAGCCACCGAACGCGTCCTCGGGTTGCGGATAGAGGGTCCCTGTACCAAGGGTTTCTGCTGAATATGGTTACAAAAATAAATAGGCAGTCGCGGACAATTGTCCAGGGGTGGTCCCGAAGGAATTAACCCCCAAGCGGAGGTGTGAAAACCGTGCCGAAAGCTGAATGGCACCTGGGTGCGGTGTCTAGAACGGTGACTCTAGGATACCAGGCGACCTCTCAGAGTAAGCAGACTTATCCTTGCATGCGGGGCTCTACCAGGTTGGACGAACCCCTTTCCCTAGCTTCTCGTGGGAACAACAATGACAACACCAAACATAGTTGTAGTAAGTGCGGTTCACAACAACAGAACGCGCAGGGCTCCCGACAATGGGTCGGCCAACAATGCCGACCAATCTAGAGCTGGGGGAGCCAATGATAATGGATTCAATGCGATGGATCAGCGGGATCTCGTCACCTTTGGGTGAACGGAGCGATTGAATCAAGACTTGCTAGACTGCTACGATGCGAGTGTGGCCCGTGAACGGGGTTACATGGCACGGCTGCATGCTCTGTGGTGCGAGAAACAACCGGAGCTATCGCACTTT
>NC_046666.1:88948377-88951023 GCF_010883055.1 Belonocnema kinseyi | reverse complement strand
GATCCACATTTGAAAAAAATTAAAGAAATGGGCGATTTTAATGATATTTGAATATTTTGCACAATTTAAAAATAAAAATATATATGCAATATCAGAATATTAATACAGTGATTAATATTTTGTTGGAAATTATATTGTGTTCATTATATTGCATACTTTGTATTGTGTATATTATTGTACATGATGAAAAAAAATTATAGAATTAAGTATGTGATATTATAATTATATATAAAATAAAATTTATTGTCTTCAGTGTGTACTTTTACAAGTCTTTACTATATTCTTTTGCTCTCTTAAAGTTTTAAATAAATCGAAGCTACATATTTTCTCTCTTAGAATTTTTACCTGAACAGATAATAATGAAATCATTAAATCATTACATATTTCTGTGTCTATATCACAGTTCCTCTTGTCCTTAGGCTATATTTCTCCTTTATGTCACTATTTTTTTCGATATTATAATTATATTAACATTAATTAGCTGTGAATGATTGTGCTGGGGCTTTTAAGCGTTTGATTTATCTACTAAACCAAAAAAATTTAAATAGCCTCCGGACTTTCAAAATTATAAAATTTGTTTATGAGAATCATTTGGAATTAAACAATAACAAACTATAGCTTTCTAGAATTTGGTTATATTATACTTTTTTCATGACTACTTGGGACTTCGATTTTAAAGATATAAAAATTACTCCCAATTTTAAAAAGTGTTAATACAAAATTTTGTACTTGTTAGTACTTATAATTTGCAATTGTTTTATTTTAAATGATTCTCATAAATAAATTTTCTAATTTTGAAAGGCTATCTACATTTTTTCGGTATAATAGATAAATTCAACTTCCAACGCCTAAAACTCTAGCACAATCATTTACCGCTAATTAATATTAATTTTAATATCAACATCTGTTGAGATAATATTATTATAATTATATTATCATATAGCTAATTACATATTATATTAATTCTATTATAATGTAGCCTGATTATACTTCTTTTTTGAGATTTTCATGTCCTAACTCAAAATTTTAATTATTTTTTAGAATTCCTTGTCCCAGATCTGAATTATAGTTTTTTCAAAAAATCTGTAATAGAATTCAGAAATACATACAATTGATTTGAAAAATTTCCTGTTCCACTTAAAAATTCAGGGTGAAATTAGAAAATTCAAACTTTTAAATCTGAAAATGATTTATTTGAGGTGGAAATCTTTTAAATTTTACACTTTTAAAACTAAAGCTTGACAAATTTTTAATTCAGAAATATTTCATTCAAATGCTCAATAATTCATACGTATAGAATACAAACTTTTAACACCCTTTAATTTTACCATTTTTTTTTATCAAATTATGTTAAGATACGAAATTACCGATTTAATATTTTTATGACTAACATTTTAGAGATTTCTTGTTAAAAAATATAAATTACGCTATTATTTTTAAGGTTCAAAATGATAATATTTCAAGAAAATTTCAGTTCGTAACATTAACTAATTGTAAAGCAGACACATGAAAAACTGAAGGAATAATTTTTTTTAATCTAAACACTTTTCACATTATAAGTTAGTTTAATTCTTATACATTTTAACAGAATTTGAAGTATGTGTGAACTGTTTCCAGAACTTCAAAATATCTTTTAGAATTATTAAAATCCTGCAAAATTAAAAAGTGTTAGAAGGGAGTAAGGGTGACCATTCGGATCCTCGGCGGTTAAATTTCCCTGACGTCACGTTCCACAAAATAAGGGTTAAGTCTGTGTGAGTGGTGCGTGTGAAGCGCTAGCCTGACCCAGGGTGCATTTATACCTCTGTCCAAGGCTATTCACACGACCAGTTTTCTGGGGAACTTTGACCACAGAAAATGTAAAAATGGCGCGGGAATTGTAAATATTGTAAAATTTTTAAATGAAATAAACACAGTTTTTATAGTTTAAATTGAAAATTATGATAATGAATTTAATTCTTATAAAATAGTGTAAAAATATATCAAATTCGCAAGTCCTGAAATGAGTATTTCAAAATAAATACAACAACAATTGTTTATAGATGAGTTAATGTTGTCAGTCGCTGTGTGCGCCCATTCATATTTTATACCTAACAAACAATTAATTTATGTATAGACAATTTTCAGTTGTAGTATTTTAGAGGTTATGTTATTTGCACTTGTACAACATTTCAAAAACTGCTGACAAAAGTATAAATTTATTTTTTAAAATATTGCACCTCGGAATAATAATGAAGTACAAATGGCATCAACAAATGGTCTATTTACACGCCTGTTTACTGGTCGCCTGCCAGCCGAACAGTCATAAGGGTGAAAGAGAAAGAGAGCGGAAAATTAAAAGAAAAGTACCCTCTATCTCTTTCACTCTTATGATTTTTCTGCTGGCTGACGGCCAGTCGACAGGCGTGTAAACGCACCATTCTCTGTAAACAATTGTTAGGGTACTGTCACACCTCTGCCTGTCTGCCTGGTGCAGGCAGGCAGCTGCCCGAGACCGTTCACACCTTGGTTTTTCCGTCTGTAGAAAATCTTAAAACCGCGCGGGAATTTTAAATATGGTTCAATTTTTTAACGAAATAAACCAAGTTTTTAGGTTTAAAATTGATAATTATAAAAATGAGTTTTTTTTTAAATAATAAACAATGC
>NC_046666.1:88947206-88948277 GCF_010883055.1 Belonocnema kinseyi | reverse complement strand
TCAAGTCCGAGTGTTTCAGCAGCCTCCTCCGTTGCTTTGTACAGAAATGCTCCTTTGCCTACTTCCTCGTGATTCCTGACCATTTTAAGAAGAGGGTCTCTTGCATTTGCAACTCTATGTGCTGCCTCGTTGTTCATACATTTCTTGCCACACAGGTTCAATCCCCCGAACAATCCTATCATTTAGGATAGCTGTGAATATCTTATAAAGCGTGTTCAGACAAATTATTGGCTAGTTCTTCGGTCAGCTAAGTTGCCTATTTTCGGCAGGAGTATTGTGCGCCCTTCCACCAACTACTCTGGAATCGGCTCTTCCAACTTCAAATATGAGGTGAAAATACGGACCAAATGCTGATGGGTTGAAGAAAACTTCTTCCAGCAGAAGGTTTTGATACAATCTGGTCCCGGTGCGGAATAGTTCTTCATCCCTCTTAATACTTTTTCACCTCCTCGGTAGTGATGGGTGGGCATTCTTTATCAGGTGTTATGAGGGCAACACATAACTCCTTGAAGCTATTTATATTTTCTGAGTCTTCGTCCAGTCTATGCTGAACTTCGTAGACTTCTCTCCAAAATACTTCGACCTCTTCTGGTTTTGGGTGGGTGTTCGACAGTAACTGGAGGGTCTTGGAAGAGTCGAGATGGGTCAGAGAGAAACTGTTGATTTTCTCTGACCCATCTCACGCTCCGCTATAGACTTCTCTTAGCGTCAGATAGTATCAGTATTCTCTCAACAATATGCTGCCTGATGGTCAGCAGCTTTGACTTGTTAAGTGTGTGATAACGGGTCCGGAGTTCGCGCGCGAACTTTCGAACCATGGCGGTAAAATTTCTGCCAGATGTGATGTAGTCAATCACACATTGAATGCGGGACGCGTACTGTCTTGTCCAGTCTATCTTTATGGCAAGTTGATGCATTCGTCTTTTGGTCTTATGATCAGCCGTTGGTTTTGTTTTACGGTTCGCCTCAGCCAAGGCTCTCGCTGCATTATACACACAATAATTGATAGCCCAGAGGTCGGATTCACCGGAAAAATGTCCACGAAGCTCGTCATCCATTTCAGCCAGATCT
>NC_046666.1:88945943-88947106 GCF_010883055.1 Belonocnema kinseyi | reverse complement strand
ACCATATCGTGGATTTTATTGATGATTTCGGGAGTACTTGCTTCTACGGGCCTGCCTGAACGTGGTTCGTCACTTATTGATGTACGACCACGCTTAAATTCACTTACCCCGTTATAAACCGTTGCTAAGGCAGGGGCAGATGTGCCATGAACTGAGTCAAATTCATTTTTTATCTCATATGGAGTTAAACCCTTTAAATGAAAATGTTTGATTACCGCTCTGAACTCGTTTTTTTTTTTCATTTTTCTCAACGAACAATTTTTTTTCAATTGGTTATAAAAACACCTAAACTCAGAAGATGTGGGCTGTGACTGCACCATATATCTAGTCGGGAGTGGTGCTGACTGAAATCAGATGATTTGGAGCGATTTGCGCGCCATCTGTTGGTCATTCTAAGGACTTATTGAACTACCCTCGTACGATTTTAATTTCTAACTAAATAATTTGAGAGGTTTCAATCTAAAATTATCGAACACTTTCAATTTAAAAATTCAGATGACATATTTAAATAGCTTTAAATTTGAAATTATTCAATATACTGTGAAGACTACAAATTTAAAGCGTCTCAACTATTAAAGGTATAAATATTTTTGAAATTGCTGTTCTGGAGACTAAATAGCACTTATTCTTTTATTAAGAAATCACAACCAAAATTTTTAAAGCAAGTTTTTAAAAGAGTTTTAAAAACCTTAAAAAAGATCAGAGGTTTTAATAGTTCAATATATGTGATAGAACCTCTTTAAATTTGAAATTAGTCTATACTTTTTCATGTTTGAGCTACAATTATTCCATTTTAGAAGTTATAAATTGCAATTGTGAAAAACAAATAAAATGTTTTAATTAATTTATATTTAAAACAAAAAACCTTTCTATAATTCAATTTAAATGCAGCTGCAAACATTTAATTTGAAATGCGTTAAATTCGAGGTATATTTTAAAAAGGAAACTAAAAGCAAAAGATCGACTTTCAAAGGAATCGAAAGAAAGTGACTCGCTGGATTGCAAATGAACATGGAAAATGGTGTATTTTCGCATTTTTTAATTTTAACATAAAACTTTTTCGCTTTGTAACAATTTCGAATCCCAGAATGTTATTTTTGACCTAACCTATAACTTATAACGAAAATTCTGAAAATTCAAACAGTAAGGCTATATTCTGAAAA
>NC_046666.1:88939806-88945843 GCF_010883055.1 Belonocnema kinseyi | reverse complement strand
TATTGCTGTAAGTGAAGTAAATAAGTTTTTATGCTCTTGTACAATGTGAATATTCTTCTAAAGGTGAAATTTCCAATTCGTATAGGAACCGTCAGCGTACAGCAACCTAACCTGCCAAATGCAATGTATATACATATGTCTTGGTTTCAGGCGATATAATTTTGGTTGTACGATATAATTCTGTAACTTTATGCAAAATTAATGGGATATGATGGATAATGTACGGAAACATAACAGTGCTTGAATGAATGAGTTAGAAAAATGGGAAAAATACTAAATATATTATGCCCTTGTATTATAAAACAGAACTTTGTTTCTTCGATGTTAAGTTGCTTTAAGCTGACGGTTCCTGTGCGAATTTGAAATTTAACCTTTACAAAAATATTTACATTGTAAAAGAGCATTAAAACTTATTTATTCCACTTACAGAAATATATTTTCTTTAATTTCGCGACACACGACATTAACACCGGATAAGAATAAAAAAACACTATGACACTATGATATTATAAACATAGATGGGGTGCGGGAGGTCGGAGTGGGAGAACGATATACATACATACATATATATTTATATATATATATATATATATATCTAACTACATTTTTGCATGCCTTCTTCAACTTTTCGACGTTTCTATGGCAACCGCGTCCTCTGCCTACTTCTACGGGAGGGATGGGGCCAAGCCGAAGCCCAATCGAAGGTGCCGGTGATTTTCTGTTTCTGGATTCTCGCGCTTGCCTTCACCAGCCATATCTATAACTAACTCGGGGCTGTCTATGCACGCCAGAAATACTAAAATTAATGAGGGCTTAAAATTATTATATTTATTATTATGTTGAAATTAATTAATTTCTTTCACTGGTTCTTTTTAAAAAAGGGACATTTTCGAGATACTAAATAAATTTAAAAAGTATATAAATTTTTAATTAATTCAGAATTTAGTTAAATGAACAAATTTAATAAAGCTTAGTTAAATAAATTCCTCATCTGGTTTCTTTTAAAAGATAATTTTTTGAAATACTATATAAATAAGTTAAAAAAATTCTTGTCATATTTTAGAATTATAGCGAAATTTCAAAAATTATTTTTAAAAATATAATGTTTACAAAAATAGTGAATTGAAGTTTCGAATACTTCACTGTATAAATTTATTCTACGTATATTTTTAAATCCTCAAATATTGTATTATTTTTTCGCATAATTAATGTATAACTGAAACAATATTTACACTTCTCTGTACTGTCAAATTGACAATTTACATTTAATTCCGAGGAAAAATTTAAGGTTTTCACTAGTCATTTAATTATTTTTCAAAATTATATTAAAATTCTGTTTTTTGTTTGTTTTTGTTTTCCGGTTATGCAATTCTTATTATTATGCTAATAATTCTTGTTATGCTCATCAACAACTAAGGCTATTATAAAAGAAAATGGAAAAAGAAAGAATTCCAAAGAATTAAAATAATTCAATAATTTTTTGTGAGCCGGGAAATGACGGCAAATTTGTTTCCTTGATTAAAA
The DNA here is from genome assembly GCF_010883055.1 of Belonocnema kinseyi. Taxonomy (NCBI): domain Eukaryota; kingdom Metazoa; phylum Arthropoda; class Insecta; order Hymenoptera; family Cynipidae; genus Belonocnema; species Belonocnema kinseyi. The sequence continues at coordinate 88,944,319 of NC_046666.1, read as the reverse complement.
AGGCCACCTGGATTTCATAATATTTAAAAATTATTATATTCATTGGTGTTTTCCTGCAAAAATAGTTATAATTTTTCGTACTTGTAAACAAATTCCCACCAAGAATTGAAAAAAAATTTTGAATCCCTAACATTTAAACTCGAAATATATAATGAATTTGAAAAAAAGAAGATTCATTTTCTTACCAAAAAGACGAATTTTTAACAAATTCCATAAATTTTCTACTAAGTAGTTGAATTTTCAACTTATAAAGGATCCATTTCTAATCAAGAATAGACAAGTTGCAATTTTCAGAAAAAAAGTCATTTTTAACATAAAAATCATATTGTCAACAAAAAAAGTTAAATTTTAAGCCAATGAGGTAAATCTTGCAGAAATGTAATTGAAAAAATACTGGATTTAACAAACACGAAAAAAAACACGGAAAAGTTCATTTACAAACGAGCCCTACTTTCATTTTCTACCATATTGTTAAATCATTATTCAAAATAGACTAATTTAGAACTTAACCATTGCATTTTTAATAAAAAAACGATGTAAGAAAAACCAAGAAAATTAATTTTCGACCAAAAAGATGAATTTTCAACAAAACAAAAGAATGTTCTACGAAATAATTAAATTTTAAACTTATAATGTATAAATTTCTAACAAAAATGGAAAATTGCAATTTTCAGATAAAAAATTAATTTTGAACAAAAAAAAACCCAAAATGTCAAGAAAATTGTTACATGTTAAAAAAAGATTAATTTTCAACTAAATCGAGGAATTAAATTTTCAACAAAAGAGTGAACCCCAAAGATCAAGGGGAGGTAATAAAATATGAATCTTTAATGATGAAGTTAAACTTTGAACCAAGTCGATTAATTTTCAATTAAAGAAGATAAATTACGTACAAAATAGTTAAATTTTTAAACCAAACAAATAAATTTTCCAGCAGTGTATGAACGATCTAGCAAAATAAGACGAGTTTTCAACAAAATATATTAATTTTTAACAAAATTTTTGAATTTTAAAGTCCAGAGGACGATTTGCCTATAAAAAAGTTGAATTTTCAACTAAAAATATGATTTTTTATAAAAAAAAAGTTAATTTTCTGCCAAAAAGTTAAATTTTCATTAAACCAGGTTGTTGGTCATAAAAATGGTTTATATTGAAAGAAAAACTAAATTTTCAACCAAATAGTTCAATTTTTTACCAAATTGCTGAATCATCAACCAAATTATATTAATGTAGACCCAAATAGTTCCATTTTTAATTTAAAAAATGATGAATTTCTAACGCAGATCATTTGTTTTTGGTAGAAAAAGACAATCTTTTAGCAAAATACATGACTTTTCAATAAGAAGGGAGCAATTTTAAGCCAGAAAATATTATTTTTTATTAAAAAATATATATTTGAATCAAAAATGAAATGTTTACCTTGTTAGTTGAAAAAAAATTAATTCTTATTAAAAAAACGAATTTTCAAAACAAAATAGTTACATTTTTAACAAAAGTGTCCAGCCTAAAAATGACTTTTTATCCGCAAAAGATAGATTTTCTAAAAATAGAATATTTAAATTTTCGAGCAAAGAGGTGAATCTAAAACCAAAGGAGTAATTTTTTACAAAGTAGTTCAAGTTTTAACCATGTTTCTGAATTCCTAACGAAACAAGATGACTTTAACAAAATAGTTGCATTTTTTACAGAATATAAAAATTTGCAACTAAATACTAGAATTTTTAAACGAACGAGTTGAATTCCGAACCACAAATATAATAGTAGACTTTCTATCAAAAAGGATTTAGGCGAAAAAACGATAAAAGGGGGTTTCTTAAAAATAGAGAAAAAAGAACAATTCTTTAAAAGTGAATAATAAGGAAACATACTAAATGTTATTTAAGTTCGTAACTTTTCTTGCACTGATCCCCACCCCTGTTCGAACCATAGTTTTTAGCATGACCCCCTCCCTATGAAATTGATAATGCAGTTTACTGACGACCCCTTAAAGTTTCTATCTTTGTATTTAATGAAATTATCCTTATAATGTATAGTTTAAAATTTTTTTAACATAAAAATACACAACGAAAAATCTACAAGACTCAGAAAACGAAATTACAACAATTAAAAGAATGACAGAGAACAAGTATATTGAGACTATACTTAAGAAACTTTATTTTCAATTTTATTTGTATTTGGTAAAATATCAATCTTAGAGAGAAAAGTAACAGCGACTACCTCTAATTTTTCTCATTCTCATCATTTATGATTGTTCGTTAAACAGCCATTTTGGATAAAAATACCAATTTTGGGACCATTTTTTTATACTTAAAATTTTTATTTACGGCTATTAATAGCACTCAGGAAGCCAAACAATTTATTTTTATGACTTTTTTTATACAAAAAAAATTCTCAGAATTATAGCATTTTCAAAATATTTAATATCAATCGAAAATCAAAATTATAAGCCAAACAACCTACGATATGAGAAAAAAGTGAAGAGAGATATTGCTTTTTAAAAGTCCCACAAGATTATCATACAAACTTTTTAGATTTTCTTGTAAAATCAAAAATTCTAATTTTTATTGCACAAAAAATAACGAGAAATAAAAAAATCCCATTTTGTGGTCAAACTATGTAGGATACGAAAGAAGATGAATCAACAAAAATTGTTATCTCAAAAACGATCTACAAATTCGTTAATAATCACTTCTTGATAGGAGACGTACTTTTTGTTTTTCCGCGAAAAATAACATTGAAAATTTAAAAAAAAAACTTTGTGAAAAAATGATACAAGTTACGAAAAAAACAAATGATGTAACAAAAATTATTTTCCCGAAAAAGAGCTACAAATATGTTCTGAATTAGTTTTTGACAGGACACGTAGTTTTGGGTTTGATCATCAAATTGGTATCAAAAATAAAAATTAAAAATTTCTGGAAAAACAACAAAAGGTACAAAAACAAATTGATAGAAAAAAGTTATTCGTCCAAAAACTGATTCCAAAAAGTGAGAAATTTGTATTCATTAATTATATTCTTATTGTTTATGATGGAGAAAGTATTAGACCACTTTTCAGTAGGACTCGTAATTTTGTTTTATCGTAAGTAATATATGCAGATAATCGAAAATTCAAATTTTACGGCAAAAGACGCGCGATACGTAAAAAATCTAAAAGAAGACTTGTAGGATAATTTGCTTTATACATGTATAAAAAATAATATGAAAACCAAAATCCTATTATTAGCATAAAAACGGGAGATAGAAAAAGTGTATAGAAATAGGATTTTATTTTTTAAGTTTATTTTAGGGTGCTTCAGAAAATTTAAATTTACAACTGTTTGTCACAAAACGAGTATGCAGCGCGAATGTCACGATAATATTGTGTACCTCAAGGCCTACAGAGTTTTGGTAAACTTAATCTTTAACTATACTTATTTTAGCCAAAAATTCAGAATATGAACACGCATATAAACACTGCAATCTAAAAAGATATTTTTGATAAAGTTTCATTTAAACATTCTAAATGCAAAGAATAAATATCTGAGCGCAAATCGCGAGAATCAAAAGACGCACGCTCAAACTTGCGAGCCACGGGCACAGCGCACGATGAGAATGTGTCCACGACAATAAATAGTTCATTTGTGGATTATTTTATTAAAAATTAACAATTAAGAGATAATTGTTTTTGAAACTTTCCAATAATTTCTGACCTTTTACCTTGAATTGAGAAATTTAAGGCAAACTATTTATATATTCTGAGCAACTACTCGAATAAAATTCAGAAATACATTTTTTCGATTTTGAAATTATGGGGTTCTCGATTTAATTTACATACATAGTAAGACATATAAATTTCTACAAAATATTATATAAAAAATAAAATAAGAAATAAGTTTATTATATAAGTTTATCGTTTCATTATAATTTATTTAATTCATAATTAATTACGCAAACATACATATTTACGAAGTATTGTTTACTTTAATTAATAATCGTGAGGGATGCGGTATTCTTGTAAAATTTAACTCCACATCTAAAAACTCCAAATCGCTAATTATACATGCGAGAACGCTATACGATCATATTTATTTAAAAAATTAATTATTTTAAATTTCAGTTCAATATGTTTATCAATTACAACTTTTAATGTCTTCAAACGTATAATTTCATTTAGTAGAATTTCTACTGCGTCTTTGTAAAAACAACAAAATAATAATATTATTCATAGATAGTAAATCTTAATTGCAAAATGACTATTTTTTTCCACGAAAGATGTAGCAGCTACGAGGGTAGTTCAATAAGTCCTTAGAATGAAGTATAAAAACAATTTTTTTTGGGTAAATTTTTTTTTTATTATTCAACATAATCTCCTTGGAGCTCTATACATTTGGTCAATCGCTTTTCAAGTTTTTTTAATCCTTCAGAAAATTGCGTTTTCGGAAGTTCCTCAAAATAAGCACTTACAGAGGCAAGGACGTCTTCGTTGTCTGGAAATCTCTGTCCACCGAGCCATTTTTTCAAGTTTGGAAAT
>NC_046666.1:88934043-88939706 GCF_010883055.1 Belonocnema kinseyi | reverse complement strand
CATATATTTAGTCGGGAGTGGTGCTGACTGAAAACAGATGATTTGGAGCGATTCGCGCGCCATATGTTGGTCATTCTAAGGACTTATTGAACTACCCTCGTAAAAATATTTATTACGATACAATTACATTTTTATTCAATTTAAAAGTAAATCTTATGCATCTACATATTTTCTTGGTGCGAAAGTTATTCGAATAATTGATTCATTAATTGAAAATAATAAATCAAAATTCTCAATATAAAATTTGTATTTTGTATTTTCAAGTATTTAGTATTTACCGACTTAGTAGCGGCTATTTGATGGACTTGTTTGACGGGTAAAGGTTGCAGGGGCAAAGTAGTTGGTGGGTGCTATCTTCGGGTTGAGAGGCATGGGGGGATCGGGCAATTTTCGCCGGGAGCGCCGTCTACAATTAGTTCATGGAACTATACACTTGCCGCATCTAGGCTTATAATATCTTTGGTGTGAATAGCCTTGGGCAATTGCCTACCTGCACCGGGCAGGCAGGCAGAGGTATAAATACACCCTTATGGCAAATGCGACTTACCATGTTCTTAGTTGGGACACAGGAAGGAATAATAAGGGGACCTAACTCCGTTTCGACACTTGGCAATAGAAACATTGCCGTAAGGGGTGTACACATTACAGGAAGATCTTAAATTTTCGTGCGCAGGTGCGCAGTTGTCCTCTTCCTATACATGGAAAAGTGTGTGAGTGAGAAAATTTGACATATTGACGTAAATTAGAGAGGTTCTGTTCGTATGTTTTGATGCAGGTGTCAAGTGCCGGGTTGTGGTGCAAGTTACGCGCCGAAGAAGACGAATACACTTCGCTTTTTTAAAGCCCTCACTATACGTAGGATAAAAGTCTAATATATTTTATTGTTTTACATAACTGACAATTCATTTTAATAGAAATGATTTAGAAATTTAACCTTTACTCACTACCTGAGTGCCTGTGGAGAATTTCTCAAAGCTTCTCAGAGCATTGAAAGTCTTTAGCATATACTCTGAGATTTCTATCAGTAGGGCGCTTCATTATAATATCACATTATTTGCAATTGTCCGTGCTGATTCAATTGTATACATGCTTATAAATGCGTAATTTACCAATTTCAAAACCTCTCTAACTTACGTCAAGTTGACAAACTTTCTCACTCGCACACTTTTCCATGTATAGGAAGAGGACAACTGCGCACCTGCGCACTCAAATCTAAGATCTTCCTTTAATGTGCCTATCACTTACGGTACTGTTTCTATTGCCAGTTTCAAATGGCTTCCCACTGTCAGTTGGGTCTCCTTATTATTCCTTCGTATTGGGATAGCAGACGGATGCATGGTCCAACCAAGCATGGTCATACCAGGCGTATGTAAAAAAAAGTCAACTAATCAGATTCGGCACCCGACCCTTCTGACATCTTGGATCGAGTGCAGGCGGCGTTGGTAGTTGGCAGCCTCCTGCCGCGACCGTATATATGTATTTAGTAGTAGTTTTCTTACAATCCAGAGGAGAAATTTCGGTCAAACTAATCCAACAGATGGCGCCAGAGAAAGTAGGTCATTAAAATATGTATTTTAATATGAATAAAATTTAATTTTGAGATACAGTTTGAAAGCGTTTCGAACTTCAAATTTCTATGATTTATTTGCTGATATTATTGACTTTATTATTTGTTCTAGTTAAACAAAATTATGAATTTTTGAAATTATTAATGTAGCTAATGAAAAATTTAATAATATTTCAGACCTCATTGACAAAAATATTTAAACATATACATGATCAGAAGAATGAACAAGAAAATATATTACTTATATCCAATATAAATATAATTATTATTAAAATATATAAGACTACAACTTAAGTTGCAGATTAAAGAATCTTCGTACCTTTAAAATCTTAACAATTTCAAATTTGAAGAAAATATTTTTTTAAAGTAGTGGTAATTGTAATTAAAATGTTTGAGGGAATCATTTGGTAAAAAGTCAATGACATGAAGGATAATTGAGAAAATGGATTTAATGTTATTTAATGAAATGTATATATTGATTTAAATTGAACCAAACATTATATATAAATTTATACAGTTCAATAATTTATTTGTTGCTTAATCTTGAAAGCTTTTTCTCTCGCTGCATTGAGCCCGTAATAATTTTATGAAAAAATTTTAATTTAAAGAAGATTCTGAATTAAATAATTAATTATATGATTGAAAACCTCATATTTAAAATAAACATACTATAAGCTAATCAAATCTATAAAGAAACGTACTGTACTCATGACGCACAGGTGGAGGAAATGCACTTTTTTCAATCAAAAATGTCCAGAGCCTTCAATTTTCTTGCGATTTACAATTTTTGTATTTTAAATGCAAGATCATTACATTCTACAGATCCTCACTGTCCGAACTTTTGTCTCCTCTATTTTTTTATTAATCATTTTTCCATTCAAAGTATGAGCAAAGTCTTATTATCAGTGAATTTTTTTTTTTAGCTAAAAGTGCTTCCCATTAATGTAGGAATGACATTTAATAACAAAAGTAATTGAAAAGTTTATAAAAACCACTGTGATAAACAATTTTTATGGCAAAATATTAGAATTTGAGATTTTTTAAATTATAATTTCATTTAATGGCTAGAACGACTTGAGGGATTTCTTAAAATAATACATATTTAATCATATTTGATCAAATATAAGAATTAAAATTTTTGTAAACAAATTAGATAAACAAATATAAATGTTAGCCCTTTCGCATAGAAAATTATTTTTTGCACTGGAAATGTTTTAAGCTATTGGACGAATGACTGCTAGCAACAAAAATATCAGAAAAGTTAATAATAACCACTGTTATTAAAAATTGTTGTGACAAAATATTAAACTTAAGGTTTAATATTTAAAAAATATATACATTATATTAAATAATATTAAATCAATTTTTTCATTTATTAGTCTTTTCATTGACTTTTTATTAAATTATTCCCTCAAACATTTTAATTACAATTACTATTACTTTACAAAAATATTTTCTTCAAAACTTGAAATTCTTAAGATTTTAAAGGTACAAAGATTCTTTACTGTGCAACTTAAGATGTAGTCTTACATATTCTTATTATTGTTATATTTATATTTGAAATACGTCATATATTTTGTATTCATTCTTCTGATCATTTTTATGTTTTAAATAGTTTTGTCATTGATGTCTTTAATATTATTAATTTTTTCATTCGCTACATTAATAATTTTAACAATAAATCATTTTTTCAACATTAACAAATAATTAAATCAATAATGTGAGCAAAGTAAATCATAAAAATGTAAAGTTCGAGCTGCTTTCAAAATGTATATTAAAATTAAATTTTATTCATATTAAACTACACATTTTCATGACTCTTTTTTTTTGTTGAAATAATTAGTAATAGTTACTCTTATTTTTTCATATGTATTTTTTGTCTATTTGCAAACAGCATCAAGTTTTTAATCATTTTTGCTTTTTTTAATGCAATTCCATGAAAAAATCAGACCTACTTTTTGTGGCGCCTTCGGTTGGATTAGTTTAACCGACAATTCCTCTCCGGATCGTAAGAAAACAGAAACGTGGGGGCGATGCATGGGACTGGTAGTTGGCTTCCCCTTCCATTCATGCCAATGCAGTAAGTATAATGGGGGAAGTCGGTTCACTCCAAGGCGAATGTATTTGAAAATCGAATTGGCGCGACCATAGTTTGTTGGATCATGGCAGACTGTGTCGACTCTAATGGGTTGGTTCAAAGATATTATAAACGTAGATGCGGTGCGAGCTTAGTTACCCGCCATAAATATAGACGGCGCTTCGGCGAAAAAAGTCACTTCCCCTCTACCCACCGCTCCCCGTAACCCTACAATATAGTTTGCCAAGAGCCACTTGGAGCGCTGTAAGCAACTCTCGGCACACCTTCGAGGCACACTGATGGTAAACTTAGCTTGGACAAAAGAACCATTTAAATTAACATTAAATTGCAAACATTTCATAACAAACGTAAAATATCTACGCTTTGTAAGACATGGTTATTTTAATAGATACCAGAGAGAAAATTAAATGTATAATTTATATTTCTGTTTCATATATTTTGTAATATTTCTAAAGTTATTTAATTATTTCCAAATATATCTTTGTTATTTCTCATCTTTTGATATTCTTTTATAAGTAACAATTTATTTACTTCACCATATTATATTTTTATCCTAACAGATAAAACTGTTAGTGCAATATCTATACATTGTTCCTTAATATTATTAAGTGTTTATTGTTATATTTGTACAGCTTGAAATTTCTAGAGATATTTTAGTCTATTCGTCTAATGAATTTCCCGCATGTTTTTTAAAATTTCTTAATTATTACGTTCCGATCACTGACAATGAGTGAATGGCAGAGTAATAATAAGTTCATAAATCTATACTTTTACCTTCGAAATACTAATAAAAACAAATAAAACAATTATAATCGTAACATTCCAAGTTTAAATTTGTCACTTTGAATTGTGTGTGTGACGATTTGTCCCGGTCTCAAGTCCAGCTCAATATTTAGAACAACCTTCATTTTTTTGAAATTGTAATTTTTCGGTTGTAACTTCCCGGGCAATCATTTTATTCTTTGAAAGATTTTCTACAAATCTTATTAAAAATGTTTATATTCTTATCCAAAATAAGAAGGTATTAGTTTTTAATGAAAAATAACTTTTTCGTATTTTATCAAATGTCGACATTTTCAGGTCCCATGAGTCAGAAAAACAAGTTTTTACGTCTGGGCCTATTTGTCTGTCCGGTGTCGTCGTTGTTGTAGTTGTCTGTATACCGGATAACTGTTCCGATTGGATTGGGCTTTGACACACTGTTCGAAAGACCAAAAAGAAAGATCGATTTCGTTAAACAGCGATTTTTGATGAAAATTCAAAAATTTGATGATTTTTGAAAATGTTTAAGACCAATTTTTAAAAAAAATTTGAAAATTCTATCCACAGCCATTTATGGTACAAAAAAATATGAAAAATTTATCCTGACAACTTTTTTTGATAAAATCAAAGTTACCAAAGTTAAAGGATTTTAAAAATTCAAAAAACCAAACGAAAATGGACATTTGAAGCAAAAAAACCTTGATATGGAAAAAAGTAAAAAGGCGAAAAACGCTACTTTTTCAAGGCCTCATGATTATTTTATCAAATTCTATCCATAATGTGAAGAGTTTTATGCGAAAAATGACTTCCGCGAATTTCATGAAATTTCGACGTTTTGAGGCTCCTTGAATCAGAAAAACAAGCTTTTACATCGGTATCTGTCTGTCTCTCTGGCATCTACGTCGTCGTTGTTATTGATGTTGTGGTTGTCTGTATATCGTATAACTTTCGAAAGAATAGTCGGATTGGATTGCGCTTTGACACACAGATTTTTTATTTTAAGAATTGTATGTAAAAATTGTACTATTTTTATTTTTATAACAAATATTTTTCTTCAATTAAATTGTTGCAATAAAAGTGTTTCGAAGAGATTTTTATAAAAATCTTTCGAGGAATAAAATTCGTATTTACAGGTCGCAAATGTTTGTTTTCTTTACCAAATTTGGCTTTCGTCTACATTTTTCCAGTTGTTTTTACTATAGTACAATTTACGTTTGTATCTCGGGCGAAGAAATC
>NC_046666.1:88931280-88933943 GCF_010883055.1 Belonocnema kinseyi | reverse complement strand
TAAATTAATACAAATTTGTATCAATTTTTGGGCGAATAACTTTTTTCAATCAATTTGTTTTTGTACCTTTTGTTGTTTTTCCACAAAGTTTTGATTTTTATTTTTAATACCATTTTTATGATCAAAACCAAAACTAAGTGTCATGTCAAAAAGTAATTCATGACAAATTTGTAGCTCTTTTTCGGGTAAATATGTAATTTTTGTTGAATCTTTTTTTTTTCGTAACTTGTATCATTTTTTCACAAAGTTTTTTTTTAATATATTCAATGTTATTTTTCGCGAATAAAACACAACGTACGCCTCCTATCAAGAAGTGATTATTAACGAATTTACAGATCTTTTTTGAGATCATAATTTTTGTTGATTCATCTTCTTTTGTATCCTGAATAGTTTGACCACAACATGGGATTTTTCATATCTCATTATTTTTTGTGCAATAAAAATTTGAATTTTCAACTTTACAAGAAAATCCAAAAAGTTTGTATGATAATCTTGTAGGGATTTTAAAAAGCAATACTTTTCTTTACTTTTTTTCATATCGTACGTTGTTTGGCTTATAATTTTGATTTTCGATTGATATTAAAAATTTGGAAATGCTATAACTCTGAGAATCTTTTTTGTATAAAAAAAAGTCATCAGGATAAATTATTTGGCCTTCTGAGTACTATTAATAGCCATAAATAAAAATTTTAAGTAGAAAAAGAATGGTCCCAAAATTTTTATTTTTATCCAAAATGGCTGTTAACGAACTCGTCCTTTCTTTTCGGACTTGCCGGACCTTTCTTTTCTTATCCTTTCTCAATCATAAATGATGAGAATGAGAAAAATTAGAAGCCCTTTAATTTTTGTTATTAATTTCAGTTTCTAAATCATTTGAAGTCTTCAAAGTAAAACGCTGTTACTTTTCTTTAAAAAATTGATATTTTATCCAATATAAATAAAATTGAAAATAAAGTTTCTTAAGTATAGTTTCAATATACTTGTTCCTGTCATTCTTTTAATTGTTGTAATTTCGTTTTCTGAGTCTTGTCGATTTTTCGTTGTGTATTTTTATGTTAAACAAATTTTAAACTATACATTATAAGGATAATTTCATTAAATACAAAAATAGAAAGTTTGAGGGGTCGTCAGTAAACTGCATTATCAATTTCATGGGGAGGGGGGTCATGCTAAAAACTATGGTTCGAACAGGGTTGGGGGTCAGTGGAAGAAAAGTTACGAACTTAAATAACATTTAGTATGTTTCCTTATTATTCACTTTTAAAGAATTGTTCTTTTTTCTCTATTTTTAAGAAGCCCCCTTTTATCGTTTTTTCGCTTCAATCCTTTTTGATAGAAAGTCTAATATTATATTTGTGGTTCGGAATTCAACTCGTTCGGTTAAAAATTCTAGTATTTAGTTGCAAATTTTATTATTCTGTAAAAAATGCAACTATTTTGTTAAAAACTCATCTTGTTTCTTTAGAAATTCAGAAGCTTGGTTAAAAGTTGAACTACTTTGTAAAAAAATTATTCTTTCGGTTTTAGATTCACCTCTTTGGTCGAAAATTTAACTATTCTATTTTTAGAAAATAAATCTTCTGCGGATAAAAAGTCATTTTTAGGCTAAACTCTTTTGTTAAAAATGTAACTATTTTGCTGAAAATTCGTTTTTTAAAATAAGAATTAGTTTTTTTTAACTAACAAGGTAAACATTTCATTTTTGATTTAAATTGATATTTTTATTAAAAATTAATATTTTCTGGTTTAAAATCGCTCCTCTCGGCTTTAAAATTCAAAAATTTGGTTAAAAATTAATATATTATGTTGAAAGCTCGTCTTATCTTAGTAGATCATTAATACAATGCTGGAAAATTCATTTCTTTGGTTAAAAATTTAACTATTTTTTTCGCAATTGATCTTCTTTCATTGAAAATTAAACGACTTAGTTAAAAGTTGAACTTTTTCATTCAAGATTCATATTTTTGGACTCCCCTTGATCTTTGGGATTGACTCTTTTGTTGAAAATTTAATTTCTAGATTTAGTTGAAAATTAATTTTTTTTTCAACATGTAACAATTTTCTTGACATTTTGGCTTTTGTGTTTTATTCAAAATTAATTTTTTATCTGAAAATTTGAAATTTTACATTATTGTTCGAAATTTATACTTTATAAGTTTAAAATTTAATTATTTTAAATTTATTTATAAATTAGTATATTTTGATTAATGATTAACCAATATGGTAGAAAAATAAAGTAGGATTCGCTTGTGGAATTGTTTCCTTTTCCATTTTTTTGTAAAAGCCTTAGTTGCTGAGATGCACCCCTAAACTTTTTATATTTCTTTAGAATATTTTTTGACTCTTCGATTCTTTGAATTGTTTTTATAAACTATTTGGATTACTTTGAGGTTTAGAATTATGATGAGCATAAGAATTGCAAGTGGTTAACTTCCCTCAAACTTTTGAAATTAAATTTTAATTTGCAAGGCACAGTCTAGTTACTAGTTTTTGTAACTAAACAAATTATAAGGACAAAGATTATACGTTTCAAATAATCAAGAAACAAAAACAAACAAAACACAGAATTTTAATATAATTTTGATAAATAATTAAATAAGTAGTGAAAACCTTAAATTTTTCCTCGGAATTAAATGTAAATTGTCAATTCGACACTTCAGAGA
>NC_046666.1:88929991-88931180 GCF_010883055.1 Belonocnema kinseyi | reverse complement strand
CCAATTAGCACAAATGGTAAGTTCCGACAGTGCCTACAAGTGTGCCTACTGGCCGCTAAATGGCAATACCGGTTTCATATGTATACACCTGGTAGATATAAATAGAACTGCCGAAGTGTTCCGACCGGCAAACGTGCACCTTCGAGTTTTCAAATTCAGAAGAGGAGAAATGGGTTGCGTGCGCAACCAAGTCATCGTCTACTATATTTACATGCACATAGCCCTGTCATAGCATTGGAGTGAACCTCGTTTCAAATCTGGGATCACTGGTGCCACCGCTATGATCCATATACCACGTGGACAATTTTTCACCAATTTTTAACCCCCCTCCCCTCGTGGACAGCCCTGGAATTTCGACCCCCCCCTGTATTTTGTCCATGTGGACGTATTTTATGAAAATAAAGATATTATTAGTCTTCCAAGTGTCCGGGAGCTCGCGACAATTCCATGGACGTCATTTGAGTACTCACTAAAATTTCAGATTCTTTTGTTTTCATATATCAACAGTTCGAAACTCATTGACTGACTAACAGCTGTTGGTGCATTTTACAACAATTTATCGTTAAACTGGTCAGGAATGCGAGTGAAAAAACGTCATTTTAGTACTCTTCAACCCAACGAGGAATGATTGTTTGGATGCTAAAAACCAAAGATATTATAAGCCTAGATGTGGCACGTGTATAGTTCGAGGAACTAATTGTAGACAGCGCTCTCGGCGAAAATTGCCCGATCCCCTCATGCCTCTCAACACGAAAACCACACATACCTACTACTTTGCCCCGGCAATCTTCACCCTCCGAACAAGTCAACCAAATAGCCGATACTAAGTCGGCAAATACTAAATACTTAAAATTACAAAATACAAATTTTATATCGAGAATTTTGATTTATTATTTTCAATTATTTAATCAATTATTTGAATAAATTTTGCATCAAGAAAATATGTAGATGCATAAGATTGACTTCTAAATTGAATTGAAATGTAATTGTGTCGTAATAAATATTTTTAGCTGACATCTTTGATTGAAAAAATCTCGCATGTATAATTAGCGATTTGGAGTTTTTAGATGTAGAGTTAAATGTTATGGGAATACCGCCTCCCTCACGATTATTAATTTAAGTAAACAATAATTCGTAAATTTCTATGTTTGTGTAATTAATTATGAATTAAATAAATTATAATGAAACG